>NW_013666777.1:226978-238131 GCF_000517525.1 Limulus polyphemus
TCAAACTAAATAACAGTAAACCTTTTTTTGATTTACGGTATTTTCTTATTTTGATGTTTTGAGCTCTTTTGTGTTTAGAACAATATATACTAATTTCTAAAGTTTAAAATTGAATTTTTGTTTAATAAAAATCTTTCAAATGCGACTGTAGCTTTTTTTTCCCCAAAAAAACTTTGTCTTCAAAATAAAAGTGCGTCTTATACACCGAAAAATACGGTAAGTCACAAACAGCAGAAGACCCAGCACAGAGCCGTGAGGCACATCGTTTGTAACGGTGATTCAGTCAGATCTAACTCCATTTATTACTACTCTATGCTTTCTAATCTCCAGCCAGTTTTCTATCTGATTTAACAACATTTCCCCCACACCTACAGATTTCATTTTTGTAACAAGTCTTTTGTGAAGCAGCTTATCAAACACTTTCTGAAAACCAAAGTGAACCAAATCCACAGTATTTCTTTCATCAACTCTTGCAGTAACATCATCAAACAATTTCAGATTTGTTAAACAAGACTTTCCCTTAATCAAACCACGCTGGCTTCTTGGCACAATATCAAACTGCTTTAAGTGACTCTGCAATGCATCTTTAATCACACTCTTCAAAACCTTTCCAACTTCTGATGTAAGACTAACTGGCCTATAATTGCATGGACAACGTTTATCACCTCCTTTAAATATTGGACTAACATTAGCCAACTTTCAATCTTCTAATACTCTTCCATTACTCAATGACCTATAAAAATATTAGCTAGTGGTTCACAAATAAAATCTTTAAGTTCCTTTAAAACTATAGGATAAAAGTTTTGTGGTCCAGGGAATTTATCAATTTTGAGGTTCCCAACTTTTCTTTTACAATTTCAGAACTTAAAATGGCATCTTTTACATCAATGTTTTCCTCATACATCAAGTGCTCTGGTTGAGGCATAATATTTGTATCTTCCTTCGTAAAAATTGAAGAGAACATATAATTTAATAAGTTTACCAACTCATAATCTTCCGAGATCAGCTACCCATTATAATTTTAAAAGGCCCAATCTCATCCTAACATTTTGCATACCAATCGTATGCCTAAAGAATTCCTTATTGTTTGATTTAACTCTCTCAGCCAAGCCTCTTTCATGTACAGTTTTTGCTCTTTTAACTTCCTTCTTTACCAGTTCTTTTGATTTCCTATAGTCCTCCAAGACAAGTGTATAAAGCTGCCAAAGTAGGGATTAAATTCTATAAGTTTGTGATTGTGGTCTTAATTCTTATTTTATTACTTTTTTGTAGCAGGATCTCTACTGCATTTTAAAATTCATAATTTCTAATACTCTTACGTATTTGTTTACTTTATATGTTATACCTGTATAAAGTATATATTTTACCTTAGACACTGTCGCGTGTTTATCCACTGATATCTATCGCCATCTGTTGGGTTAAAAAGATATTTAAGTACGTAAATGATGTATTTACCGTTTATAAAAAATCTGTAAATATCTATTGGAATATCAAAAGCGGATACCCACAGATCAGTCAAGTAAGCTGGAAAAATATTTTAGCGATAGTTCGAGCCTTCTAGGTGCTAGCCCCGCTGATGTGATCAAGTAAGTAGATAGTTTGTAGACGAAAAAGTTGCTATTTTATAAATTTTTGAATCGTTATGCCGGAAATGTTAGCAACCTTTTTATTGTATTATTAGAATATATATGCGCATAATATATCGAAACAAATACTTTAAATGGTCGGTTTTTTCGCTTAGGAAATCAGTAGGGTGGTTTTTCGGCGCGTGAATTATTTGGAATCCTTGCTGATCCTTACTATTAAGTACTACCATACTTAATAATAATTATTTATAAAATCCCTTAAAAATAAGAATAAGAAAAAAAAAGAAATAAGAAACCCGTGCACAAATGTCTTATTTGGAATATTTTTACCTCGTTATCACAGTTGGATCGCTTTTATTGTTACCCTGTCGATCTAAGTTCTGATATAGAGCTAAAGGCGTATATCCAGCAGCTAAAATACAGCTGAAATTCTATTCTACATTCTCTTTTCTGAAAACTCATACCAGATCAGAAGAGACGTGGTTAAAATTATTATCAGCTTTACTGTTTAGATGCTGAAGAGAGCGAAGAAGACACTTGGTATGTTGAAAGAAGGCGTCATAATCTAAATTTAAAGGCATAATGACCAAATGGTAGAAGAGTCATATCTTAAACATGACGTGGCTACTAAATGATGATGAGGCGGCTACTTATAACATTATAGTCAGAACATTTAACAACCATAGACGAAAAATGTCTTTGAACGACCTACAGAGGGAGTTCGTGTGAATGGATTCGACAGAAAAGGAAAGAAGTGCTAATTTCATTAGCTGTGTGATGCACTAATGTGCCAGATAGGGACGAGTATAGTGTATAGTTGTGTAAAGACTAAATTGCGTCTTACTACCTGAATTACTCTAGTTATTTTTCTGAAAATATGTAGTGCTCATTCATGTGTTTGTTGTTTACTGCTACTAGTAGATCGTACAAACCAGTGTCTTCCAGACTTTGATAACCTTCAGTAGAAAAGTACAATTTCCATTTTGTTTCACACTTGTTTGGAATTTATTTGTTTGTTTTCGGATATCAGCGTTAAACTACACAAGGGTTATCTTCCCTAGCCGTCTCTAACCTTGAACTGATAGACTAGAGGGAAGGTAGCTAGTCGACAGCACTTATCGTAACTCCTGGGCTAATGTTTTCTAACCGAGTAGTAGGATTTGACCGTCTCCTTATAACGACCCCAAAGTGAAGAGCGCGAATTTTTATGGCGATAACGGTACGCGAACGTTGGACCCAGCACGCTAATCACTAGACCATCATCGGCCATGTTTGGAAAGGCATAATTTAAATAAAATCACCGTCTTTTCAGCTGATTTGTTTTTTATACAGCTAGGCTGTAACCAGTTCAATGAGTAGATGTGCAAGAATTTATAAAACATTCTGTTTCTCTGAGTCTAGGTGTTACTTTTGTGTTCGTTTGGTAAAGGAAACGTTCTTGTGCTTTTTCAGTAAACTTTATAATGTCTTTTACACTGGCAAAAACATAGATGACAAAATTGAAATAATGTTTAAATCAGTAAGATAGAACAATGTAATAACATCACCTAGGTGATGTATTAATAAACGTTGAACTTTGTACCCGTTTTCGATACTTTCACAAATATCCCTACAGCGCTAATATTAAACTAGCAATAGTGCAACATTTGAGACGTGACAAAAATAAATTGTATTTTGCCGTTTTTCATGTGATGGTTATTAAAAGTTTAAGTCATAGGTAGTAATATAAGAGATGCGAGTTATTGGTGTCAACTATGACAAAAAACGAGATTAAAATCTTCCAAAAGGTAACTGTGAAAAGGCAGAGCGACGTACTTCCAAATTTTTTAAAAAGTGTACTAGGATTGGAATCTTCTGGCAATAATTGGTTTGACTTTTATATATCATCTCATGTAAAATATAAAAAAGAAGCAAAAATATGTTATCTCGTTACTTTCGTGAAACATTTTCGATTAAAAGGACTACTGCGTGACTTACGTGAAATATCAGGAACTTTTACTTCATATCAAAATAAACTACTTGACGTGGTGTATGCGAAAAATTCCGGATGTCTAGAATATCCTATGGAATGTAACTTGTTAAACAAAAATTGGTAGACAATGATTTTGGTGACAAACAGTGTTCAAGTAACATTTCAATTCCACTTGTTTATAAGTCAATGTCAAAAACCAAGGTCAGCCCCAGATGGAGGGGAGTTGAAATTTCGTTGATCCACAAGCTAATGCCGTCCATTAATCTGACTTGAGATGTGGCCCCATTATTCCCCCCCTTCCCAACAGTAAAGAAAAGATGGACCCTAAACCGGTCAAATCTCATTTGGAAGGGAGAGTCTAAAGTAATTCAAGTTTTATAAGAAACGTTTTTATAACAGTCAGTGTGGAGACATTATGCTTTTTATCATGCATAACTTCAGTATTTCAGTAGTACATCGAAATCTAAACATGTTTAAAATGTGCGCTTCAAGAATCTCAACTGTAATATTCGACGTTTCAGAATGATATTCTATAGTTATGCGCTCTGTGCTGCAACGTATTTTTTCTGTACTCAAAACATTAACTATTTGTGTTTCAGCCCTACTTATACGTTCAATCCCTCAACTATACATCAAACCTATACATTCCGTGTTTCGAATGTGCTTGTAAAGTTAAGCATTCTATTTTTAAACTGTTTACTTCAAATCCTATATATTGACTCCATAATAGTGTTTCAGTAGTGATTTTCACATTTCTTGCCTTAACTGTACATCAAATCCAAATTTTTCTTGTTTCCAATGTGCTTCGATTATACTTCAAAACTAACTATTCCTTCTTTCAAACACGCTTCAACTGTATTTCAAAACCTAAATTTTCCGTGTTTCCTAAACATACATTATCTCATTTGTACCTCAAAAACTGAACATTCAACTTTAAAATGCATTTCCAAACCTAAACATTCAATTTTTTTTCAGAAGTACTTCAAAACTCAAACATTTAAGCCTGAATTGTATTTTTAAAATTTAAACATACCATGTTTCAAGTGTTGTTCTATAATTGTTACGTAAAGTGCATTTCTGTTGTGCAAAAAAAAAACAAAAAAAACACACACACACACAAAAAAACTTTATTGGTTACATTTATTCATGCCAGTGAAATAAATAGCTTAATGATATGTATAAAGTTATCCAGCTTTTTAGAAGCACTTTTTTTTTCAGTAAATTCATTTATGTTGAAAAATATTTTCTTCGTTAACACTTCCTGCTCAATTCTTCACTCAACAGCACATTAAATGAATAAAATATATTCCATTAATTAAACTTTTAGTATGAAATTCAGTCTCTAGATGCCACTACCGCCAAAAACAAAAAGTACTATTTAATTGAAGAGAAAATACCGTTGTGAAGAAACGGCACATATATATATCAATGTCTCCACAGAATCTTCTTTCATAATTTTTTAAATTTTACAGTAAAACGAAATGAAAGTTTAAAACTGTGTTTGTATTTTAAACATTTTATTATAAGAATTTGCCAAAAACAGTTTCTTCATATTTTCCCATACAAATATGATGTGGTCCTCAGTGGTACAGTGGTATGTCTGCTGACTTACAACGATAGAATCCGGGTTTCGATACCCGTGGTGGGCAGAGCACAAATAGCCCATTGTGTAGCTTTGTGCTTAATTCCAAACAAACAAATATGATATAAATGTCTACAAAAATATCTTTGGGCATTTATATTTTTCATGATAATAACTTCTTTTTATAATGACTTATGTGAATTTTAACAATGTTTCGATAGACTTGAATGGATAACGAACATTATTCTAGAATACGTTTAACACAGTATCAAATGTACAACGTTTCGATAAGCATGCATGGGTAACGAAAAATATTCTATAATATGTTTAACACTGTAACAAATCTACAACGTTTTGAAAGGGTGTAATAAGTGGCGAAGAAAACTTCATTGTATGTGTAACACAATGACAAATGTATAACGTTTGAACAGGATTGAATGGGTAGTGAAAGAAATTTATAATAAATTTAATTCCTTAACAAATCTATAACATGTCGACAAGCTTCAATGGGTAACAAAGAAAAATTTATTATTAGCTTAACTTCGTAACAAATGTACAACGTCTTGGCATGGTTTTGTTGTCATCGTGTATCAGCTGAATTTTGTGTAACGTTTATTTTCATTTTTAGATAATCTAGTAAGTGACTTAGCTTTTTATTTTCTGTAGGTATTTAGAGATTAAGAAAGCTAAATTATTCCTTTAGTGACAAGTGATGACTTGTTTTATTCAAATCAGAGACGATATTAACAAAAACGATGTAATGACGATGACAAGTATATTCATGAATTCCAGGTTTTATCTTATCTTTACGTAAAATATGATTTCTACTTTAACTTTTAATATTGTGTTGGATATAAAAAACAATCAAGCGAAATACAACAATAACAACAAAATCCCACAACAAGACTACCACACACTGCACTATAAAATGTTTTAAATAGCATGAAAACTTTTGAGTGATCCCAGAAGATCAACATGTTCAGTTAGTTTTGGCATACAAGTAGTATGATTCAAAATTTCAGTTACTAGACATAAATGTTTGGAAACTCAGTAACTATAGCAACTTAAAAGTACAGTAATCATACGCTGAGTTCTGGATATCCAGTAACTTTAGAGATTTAAAATTTCATCAATAATCAGGCATAGAGACTTTGAAAATTTGTTAACCATAGACACTTAGAAAGGCGGTTGCCATAACGACTTAAAACGTAGAAACCACATCAACTTAGAAACTCAGTAAACACAAAGTTGAAAATTTAGTAACCATGGGGATTTAGAAACTCAGCAGCATCAAAGATTTTAAGCCCAGTAAATACAACGTCTATAATTTAGGTAACCATGGGTATTTAGAAACTCAGTAACACCAAATATATTTAACTTAATAAACACAAAGTCTAAAATTTAGTAATCATGGGATTTAGAAAGAAACTTAGTAACACCAAAGATTTTAAACCCAGTAAACACAAAGTATTTTATTTAGTTAACCATGGGTATTTAGAAACTCAGAAGCTACAGAAACCAAAAATTTCGGTAATAATGCAAAAAAAATTAGATACGCATCTTTAAGGCTTGAAAATAGTTACAATAAAGTTTCAGTAAGCACACATACGTAGAAACTAATTTACTACCAAATGTAAAATCTCGCTAACGAAAGAGACTTGAAACACAGCAACCATGCAAACTTTAAACCTAGAAACCAAGAGATTTATTCACTAATCATATAGCCTTACAAAACGTAAAATTCCGTAACGAAGGAGACTCGAAACCTAGTAAACACAAGTTTATTAGTTTTTCTGTTGTTTTTATTTTCATAAAAACTTGAAACTTTGAAATCTAAGAGATTTAATTAGTAATCGTATAGCCATAGAAGTCACTGTCAAAACCAAAACTCAGTAGAGTGATTTAATTTCAGACACACAGCAATGGGAGGAAATGTGTTAGATTATAGCTGTTTAATCAAACATAACTTGATATTTAGAGATACCGTATATAGAGTCTTCTCCATACACTCCATTAATTTCATTCAACACACGGTTATAATAGGCCTACAAGCTGTGAGGATACGGTTATAATAGGCCTACAAGCTGTGAGGATACCAACTTTTTCAAAGAATTTAACAGCGTTTACAGTTAAGACCTACAATAAATAACGACTGGTAGAACTTTTTATGTTGGGAAAGCAGTAAGAAAGAATGAGAGGTCCATACAACTGACAAGGTGTATATAGTTTAACGGTGTATCCATACAAACACTGGTTAAGTCTGGTTAAGACTCGTAAAATAACAGCTTTGTGTCTATAATAAAACTGGTTAAGCCTGAACTTAATTCAAGTAAAAATAGATAGTAATAACTTGTCAAAATGAATAAATAATATTGTGTTATTACTCATTACTCTAATTATGATTTATTAATGACTCATAAAAAATAATAAAAAAGTACACTTCACCAATGTAATCCAATTCACACCATAGCAATTATTGTTCACGCAATCTGATAATATAAATAGCGTCTCAACCCTGTTATTGAGCGAAAGGGCTCATCGGTACTGGGTGTATATGTGTGGTTGATATGTTGTTATACATACATTTATTTTGGCGCATAATTTTTTAAAATTAAGGCTTGGCACAGCCTTGTAATGATAACCATACCTCTATAAAAGAACTGGTTAAGCATGGTTAACACCACGGTAGAATACTGTAATGAAAACTGTGTAACAAGAACTGGTATTCCCAACTGAAAACCCGTAAATCCGTGTTATGATATAATTTGACCAGATGTCTAAGCAACAACTAGTTAAACCTTGTAATGGTGTAATTTCACAACGTGTAAAACAAGATTTGTTGACCTGGCGTTTATTTGTTGGGTTTATGTCATGAAAGTACAAAGAATATTGTGAAATGTATTATTTACATAAGAAGCTAAATTTATGTTATGCATTAACAGACAGTATAGCGGGTTACATCATGTAATACGCCTATAGCCAATGAAACAGGTTATGTTGTAAGTTATATAGTTCAGGAATGTGGCAGTACTGTACTTTGTAGCCACAAATATTATATTACAGCATTTGATAACGAATTAAGTATAAGGACTGAAAACACTGTAACACTAATAGTGTTTTCTTTTTAAGAAAATCAAATATAATCTAGGAAAGTATAAATACAGTGATACAAGTTCTTGATGTACTTTATTGTGCAATATTGCATTATATTTGAAATATTAGGACGAAAAGTACTTTACTACTTTTGACTGCCCAGATATAGACGCAACTTACAAAACTGCAGCATTAGAAATATCTGTTGTTGTTTTTTTGTCCAACGAAACCAAGTAATGATCCTGTTATTATAAATGACGGCTCCCTGTTCACCATCTTGATTAGTTTCATTTAGAGCTAAAGAGATCGGCTTGCTTACTGCCATCATTTCACAACCACATTCCCGCCGTTTCGCAAGTGAGCTAGTCGACTCGCGCTGGGTGAATAGCGTTCCTCAGAGGGAAACTTTTCTGATAAGAAGCGGTTACTACCCTGCTGGATTGTAGATTTAGTTCGTCTCCTAGTGCAGTGAGCTCCGGAATTTGACTTCTTAATTCCGGGATTCTCTAGAAGCATCTAGGGCAGTGATAGTAATCTTAAAGAGGGAAGAATAAAAACAAAACAAAAACTCCATATTTCATGACTTGTTGCATGCGTGTTTTAATATATATATATATATATAGTACTTATATCCGATTGTTCAATTAAATTAATCAGCTTACGGCAAAGCCACGCAATCGGTTATCTGCGCTCTGTCCACTGCGGAGAATCGAACCCGTATTTTAATGTTGAAAGTGCCTACACTTACCGCCGACCCTACCGGAGGGCATCATACTAATATGGAAACCTATAAATCAAATTTGTTCAATAATCAATCTCGTGTTGCAACTGATCTGATGCCAGTCCTCTTTTAAATGTGACATAAGAAACTGTATCAGACAATTTAAACCCTTAAAATATGACCCTCATTTTTTTATGTTATTTTTACTTTATGAACAATGAATTCTGCTCATTATAAAAATACATACTTCTAGCTTGAGGGGCATATTAAATTAGCTACATTGTACACTAGTTTCATTTTTTAGTTCTGATCTATGCAAGCAACTTGCTTTGAGCAGAAGTTGTCGATAATAACATGTGTACATTATACCTCAATATAGGTTGGTCTATCCATTCAGAATATTATGCCCGTACCTGTTAGTGATAGATAAGTATCTAATATTCCAATACTTGTATCCACTACTGACAGTTTTTACCTGTGATTATTCGTTACAGTACCCTCTAGTGACACATTATCTAACCTATATAAAAGCCAGTGTGTGTCACATTACATCACGCTTTATTTCTCTTGATTTCTCGAAATAGGAGGAGTCATAAAAACCAAAATACATTTATTCAGATAGAATAGTTCGTTTATTGTTTGCCCATTACGATTTTAGTTACGGGGGTGCAAGGGGGTCGTGAGGGAATGGTGCCGTGAAACCTTGCAAGTGTTGTGATTGTTGATATAATAAGCCTAAAGTAAAGACGTAGTTTGGGATCACCTAGCCTAGAGCCAAGTGCATAAAATTTATCATGAAGGTACAAAGATTTAATGCTAAACTTAAATCATTTCTGAATTAAGCTACTTTTTGTTATATCACCAACGTTTTTAATAAAAAACAAACTTCTTTAATCAATGGAGCCTCTAAACTAAGAAATCAACAAATCCTTTTCCTGTTTTGTTATCTATACGTTTCATTTTATACTTTCAGTACATAGACTAACAACAATATTAGGTTATATTTTGTTGCCAAGCGATATGACATAAAAGCCATAGTGTCCCCAAAACGCACTAGATTTTCTATATATTAGAATTTAATGGGGTTTTTAAGTCCTTTTCAATCACCAATAAAGTAACCTAAAATGATTTAGGTTTTTGAATAATGTTAGAGCTCGTACCTAAGTTATTATTGAATACGAAACTGCAGTCCACAGCAGTGGGTATGGCCAATCATGAAAAACATTAGGCCTCTACATCATGGATTCTTCTTTCAATTTTACCTTTGGTGAAATTGGAAGAAAAATCTGTAACATATATATGTATATTGTAGAAGTTGTTAATCTAACTGATTTTTACCAATAATCATTCTATGAATACGCCACGAATTCATCTCATGAATGATCTTAATTTTGATTGGTTCACAAAGGAATTTACCGACGTTTGACTGCCTCCACTGCACTTTTCCGCCTCTTTGTTGGTAAAACTTGATTTCGCAAAAAATATTTATTTCAGTTAGCTATGAAATGTGAGGTTAAAGTATACTATAGGGTGGTAGTACTTACCCTGTAATTGTTTACGGGCTATACTCTAGTACCTGTATAATTATTCGTTACTGCACTTTTTAGTGATAAGTACCACGTGTGTAATAACTCAATACTTGTACCCTCTAGTAACAGGTTATATCTATGTGATTATTCGTTACTGCATCCTCTAATACAGATCGTTCGTGTGTAATCATTCAATATCAACACCCTCTAGTGACAGATTATACCTAAATGACTGTTCGAAAATATAAACATTTTGACAGATCGTTGTGTCCAATTATCTGTACAAACACCCTCTAGTGACAGGTTAAACCTGAGAAATTATGTGATACTAACGCCCTCTTGTGAGTGATGACAGACTAAAGAACTGACTAAAATAATTCAAGAATTATTCGAGTATAGATAAAACGAGTAACAGCAAGTCTGATGTCTTATTTATGGATGTGTTGCATCTTTAAATTATTTTAACCAGGTAAATTAATTGCTAATGACATTTTTCCCATTTACTTATTTTTCTCTATCAATGTATGTACCTATCAAAGAGCAATTTGAGATGCACAATGCTAAAAGAGAAAGATCTGAAAGACTAAAGAGGGGTTTGAAATAATTAATTTTCTACACACACAGCTTCATTGTACTTAAAACCATTGTAAAGATATCTGATCAAATTCAG
>NW_013666777.1:238764-240010 GCF_000517525.1 Limulus polyphemus
CTACAGCAGCTATCAAGACGTGTAATCTAACAGAACACCTCCTAGGTGTCTATAAACTCATGATTACGGTGTACCTACAGCAGCTATCAAGACGTGTAATCTAACAGAACACCTCCTAGGTGTCTATAAACTCATGATTACGGTGTACCTACAGCAGCTATCAAGACGTGTAATCTAACAGAACACCTCCTAGGTGTCTATAAACTCATGATTACGGTGTACCTACAGCAGCTACCAAGACGTGTAATCTAACTGAACACCTCCTAGGTGTCTATAAAAACTTAATAATGGTGTATCTACCCCAACCCTCATGACCGCTAATCTACCAGAACACCTTATACGTAATTATATGCACATGATTATGGTGTATCTATTGCAGCTCTCAAGATAAGAACTACTTATACGTACCTATATACAAGTGAATTCATCTACCTAATGCATCTTTCAAGACTGGTAATCTAACAGAACTACCTTTAGGTGTTTCTGTACATGTAATTATGATGTACATAATTGAGCTATCAAGACATGTAATCAAATAGAACTGCTTCTGGGTATGTATATACAATGGATTATATTGCAGCTATCTAGATCTACTCCTGTCCTCATGACTGATAATCTATCAAAACACAAAGACCATTAATCTCACAATACTACATCTACGCGTCTCTAAAAATGTGATTATGGTGAATCCACTCGTGTCCTCATGACTGATAATCTACCCAAATACTAAGGCCATTAATCTCACAATACTGCATCTACGTGTCTCTAAAACTGTGATTATTGTGAATCCACTCCTGTCCTCATGACTGATAATCTACCAAAACACAAAAAACATTAATCTCACAATGCTACATCTACGTGTCTCTAAAAATGTGATTATGGTGAATCCACTCCTGTCCTCATAAATGATAATCTACCAAAACACTAAGGCCATTAACCTCACAATATTGCATCTACGTGTCTCTAAAAATGTGATTATGGTGAATCAACTCCTGTCCTCGTGACTGATAATCTACCAAAACACAAAAAACATTATCTCACAATAATCTACGTGTTTCTAAAAATGTGATTATGGTGAATCCACTCCTGTCCTCATGTTTGATAATCTACCAAAACACAAAAAAACATTATCTCACAATAATCTACGTGTTTCTAAAAATGTGATTATGGTGAATCCACTCCTGTCCTCATAAATGATAATCTACCAAAACACAAAAAAACATTATCTCACAATAATCTACGTGTT
>NW_013666777.1:240848-242497 GCF_000517525.1 Limulus polyphemus
AGTGCATCTACGTATCTCTAAAAATGTGGTTATGGTGAATCCACTCCTGTCCTCATGTTTGATAATCTACCAAAACACCTTCTACGTATTTGTATACGTATGGTTATGATGTACCTGCTACAGCCGGATCGACAGGTAATTTAACAGCACTACTTTTAGGTGTCTATAAGTATGTTATTATTGTGTACCTAGTGTAGCTCTTACGACCGTTACTTTGATAGAACTCTGTTTACGTATTTATTTACACGTGATTATGGTGAACGTGCTGCAGCTATCTTGACCTTTATTCTAAAAAAATCCTACTTCCAGGTCTCTATAAGCGTGTGATTAGTATGTTCTTACTTCAGCTATAAAGACATGTAATCTGACAGACCTGCTTGTAACGTCTCTATACACAAGAGATTATGGTGTATATACCGCAGCTATTACAGCAAGTAATTTTTTATGAAATCAAAGAGATGAAATATATGCTGTGATTATTGATGATATGCTCGAGAACTACAAGAAAAGGTGGTCTAAGATTTAGCTTTATTTCCAAATGATCTAGGTGCAGTGAGCAATGAGCATGGTGAGTGCTTCCACCAAGATATTTATACAATGGAAAAGCAATATCAAGGACGATAGAACCCTGCCATAATGGGAGATAACTGTTGGTTCTTACAGTATGAAACTGAGAACGTACACAAAAGGCGCAACAAGTGAAGCAGATATTTTGTAACATAAAATAATATCATGATGAAAGTTTTGTACATAGCTTGAATGTACTTTTAGTATATGATCTTATTATGCTCATTGCTTTTTTAAACTGATATTGATATTTTGTATTGTTTTTGAACATTCTTAAATTCAATTTTGAATGAATAAATAAAGTTATTAAAGAAAAAGTTGTTATTTTCACGATATATAAAAATATTTTGAATAAATCTGTCATAACTCGAAAACGTTAATTTTCAACACGATCTTTAGAATCAGAATCGTTAAATTAACGAGAAACAGTTGCATTGTTTTTAATAGCAGACGTTTTATTTTGGTGCCACTGTGTAATCTAACAGTCGTTTCAAAATGCTGTATTTACTGCAGCTATCAAAATATGTACTCAAACATAACTACTTTTACATGTTTACATACACGTGATTCTGATGTACCTACTGCACCTAATAAAGCATGTAATCTAACAGAACTGTTACTACGGCGAGTGTATATATACACAAGATTATGATATACCTACTGGAACTATTGTATGTGGTTGTTGTCATGCAGGCGGTAGCATTGCCTATGTAGGGATGGCTCCGATTATTAATCTAAATGATATTTTAAATATCTCCTCAATAGGTTATCAAAACTTTACAATACTATACAGTGTTTCCTTTTATGATAATATATATTTAATGACTGAGTCATAAGTTCTGGGAATGTCTGTAAATATCATTTTTATTAAATATCTTTTTATTAAATATTAATAATATCTTTATTATTATTATCAAAACAATGATGCAACCAATTTCACTGAGGCGACATAGTTTCAAACGTAGTATCCGCTCTTATAAGTTTGATTATTAACTAGTAATAATTAAAAGAGATCCTAATTCTGGTATCAACGATGTTATCATTATCCCTTGAAGTTAGCTTTCTTACAGAAAGTTGATGTT
>NW_013666777.1:242671-244441 GCF_000517525.1 Limulus polyphemus
AGATAAACAATTAATATGACAGTTGGAAGCTAATTGTATTTAAAACTTGGTACAATCTTCCTATGTCTATTGAAGCACTGTATTCAAAAAACAAGCAAACAAGTAAAGAAAAATGGAAGAAAATGTAGGGATGGCTAATATGAATCCTTCAAAAACAATACAAACAACATAGTAGAGAAGGAATTTTTGAAGGGTTGATATTAGCCATCCCTACACTAACTTCCATTTTTGATTTTTTTTTCTTTAGTTGTGCAAAAATTAACTTACAGCAATATGTATAACTATTCAATCATAATTGACTTTAATTTATCCAATTTTTGTTGTTAACATTCTACTACACTGTGTGCCTGTGCAATTATGTAGGGACGATGCAAATCTATTATCTTGCTTGCATTGTTTTTGAAGGATTGTTATTAACCATCTCCACATGTAATTCCTTTTTTGAAAAGTTTTGTCTTTACTTGTGTAACTATTGTAGTTGTCATGACTGTTAATTTGACAGAACGTTTTTTACGTATTTATTTTCATGTGATTATGGTGTACGTTCTGCAGCTATCTTGACTGGGATTCTAAAAACATTACTTCTAGATGTTTATAAACACGTGATTATGGTGTACCTAGTGCTGTTATCAAGAACGGAAATTTGATAGAATAGCTCCAAGGAGCCCATAAATACGGTGTACAAGATGTTGCTACTGCAGTTATCAAGACCACTCATCTGACAAAACGTGATTATGGTGTATCTGCTCCTGACCTCGTGACTGAGAATCTATCAGAACGTCTGCTACGTATTTATATACATATGTTTATGGTGTACGTACCGCAGCTATCAAGACATGTAATATAACATAACATAACTGCTTCTGGGTGTGTATATACTCGAGATGATGGTGTATCTACTACTGCTATCAAGATATGTTATCTAAAAGAAATGCTTCTACATGTGTATAAACATGTGATTACAGTTTGATTTCTGCAGCTATCAAGACATGTAATCTAACAGAACTTCGCTTAGGTGTCTATATACACGTGTATATGGTGTACCTTCTGCAGGTGTCACCACGAAACTTTTACATAACTTTTATGTATGTATATACACGTGATAATGGTGTACGTTCGCCATCTATCAGAACACCTTTTACGTATTTATATACACGTGATTATGGCTTATCTTGTGCAGCTTTTAAGAATGGTAATCTAACAGAATTACTCCTACATGTCCATAAACACATGATCATGGTGTACCTATTGCAACTGTCAAGAGATGTAATATAACAGAACTACTTCTAGGTGTCTATATACAAGTGACTCTCGTGTACCTACTAGGGCTACCAAAACTTGTAATCTAATAGAAATGCCCTTAGGTGTCTACATACACGTGGTTCTGTACAATCTGCAGCTATAAGGACATATAATGTAACAGAAGTGCTTCTATGTGTCTAGGTGCATATGATTATGATGCACCCTATTAATTTATTAAGACATATAACCAAAAACAACTGATTTAAGGCGTGTATTTACTCGAGATTACGGTGTACCTACTGCAGCTATCAAGATAAGTAGTCTAACATGACTACCTCTAGGTGTTTGTAAATAGGTAATCATCGTTCACCTTCTGCAGCTATAAAAACATGTAAACCAATAGAATTGCTTCTGAATTTATATACACATGATTATGACGTACTTACTGACGCTCTGAAGACCAATAATTTGACCGAACACCTTTTATGTATTATGTATATACACGTGATTCTGCAATCTAACAGAGCT
>NW_013666777.1:244461-248873 GCF_000517525.1 Limulus polyphemus
AGTATGTCAGCGGACTTACAACGCTAGAAACCGAGTTTCGATACCCGTGGTGGGCAGAGCACAGATAGCCCATTGTGTAGTTTTGTGCATAAATTCAAACAAACAAACAAACTTCTATGTATGTATATACACGAGATACTGGTGTATCTATCGCAGCTATCAAGACGTGTAATCTAACAGAGCGTACTCCAGGTTTTTATATACACGTGATTATGTTTTACCTAATGTAGCTATTTAGACACGTAACGTAACTGCTATACAGTTGATTCTGGGGTACCTACTGCACTACTCCAGATACCTCAACTATCAGAACTGCTTTTAGGTGTATATATATATATTTTCACACGATTACGGTATACCTACTGTAGCTATCAAAACATGTAATCTAATCGAACTCATTCTAGATGTGTATATATACACGATATTGTGGTGTACCTACTGAAAACTGGTAATTTGGTAGAACTACTTTTAGGTGTAAATATACCCGAACTTCTGGTGTATTTACTGTAGCTCTCAAGACCGGTAATCTAATTAACTGTATAGTTTGAGATATTACATTCCGTTGTTTACTTACACATAACTTTAATATTATAATCCAACTCTGGAGACAAGTTATTTTATGACATAAGTGACATATAAAAACTTTTTTTGCAAATACATATTTATATATCACTTTAGTATCCTCACTCTCGCTATCAGTACAGATCGTTTTTATGAAATCAGTGATATAATAGTTGTCTACAAACATATATAAGAATTGGAAGGAACAGTACTTGAAAACGATTCACAATCCTTAGAAGTGACAGTAAAACTGAAGTCAGTTTTTATGCATTAAAAAAATAATTTGACTTACTCCAGCTTAAACTATCATATTACAGTGTCAACAGTTGTTCAAGTAGTTGATAAAATAAATAGTTTCTCGGCCGCTATTATGCCATATCTCATCCGGCCAAAAGAGCCCAAGCTGAGTGTAGCAGATATAGTGTGGTTGATATATTATGACGTTATTCTTCACTTTCACTCACAAAGTCTTACACGTTTCGAAATGAAATATCCTACATAAGGCATGTTTTATATGACGTCATGCTATGAATAAGACGATTTTTCTTTCTTCCTGTCAGAACCAATTATATGAAACGAATTGGAGTTCCACATTCTTTTCTTTGTTTTACAACTATAGCTATATATCCGTTTAGTAATAAAATAACTCTTCTCTTAGAAATTTCCAGAAACTCGACAGGAAATATAGGGTCACAGATGCTTGAAAGATTTTGTTTGTTTGTTTTAGCGCAAAGCTACACAATAAGCTATCCGAACTATTTCCACTACGTGAAATCGAACTTAGAAGTTAAGGGTTGTAAGTACGTAAATTATCGACGATCTTTTGGGGGACTGTTAGAAATTATTATTGGTTATTTAAAATAATAGTTACGGTTTCATAACAAGCGTCGATCTCTAATACACAAAAACTGCCTCATATTACTTGAAAATGTTTTATGTTAATAAGGAATAACGAGTTTTATTATTTACACATGACGTAAAACTAATAGAATTATGATGTTAAGTGTAGGGCCAAGGACCATTCGTTAAACATCAGGGTAAGCGAACAACTTTTCATTGTTCACCAGCTATGACAGCTCAATTGTCTCTGGATCGTACTTAAAGCAAAGCTTTTAATGTTTATAGAGAACAAGCGCAAAGAAAAATTTTAATATATTTACAGTCTACTAACATGTTTCCAATGTATATGTCAGAGTGCAAAAAATTTAGTTAGGCATAACTATAATATGCTTTGCTCTGTAAAAAGAGGCAGTATGTTGAGAAATCTTAAAGCTTTACTTAAAGTATTATTTTTGATTTTGTTCTCTAACTAATTTTTGAATCGCATCAAATGATCAAACTTTATTTCTTTCTCTTTTGGGATTATGAGAACAATGTTAATCTGTTTTTGAGGACTGATCAAGAAGAACTAGAGTAGAAACTCAGTACCGTGGAAATACAATTATGGAAATAGTTTACTGCAGAAATACAATTATGGCAACAGGATTCAACATGATGGAAACACAACAACAGCTACAGCTTAATGCTGTGGAGGTAAAACAAAGTAACAGGGTTTAAGTTTGTGAAAGCGCTAGCAAAAATTTGCAAACAATTTCCTGTAACCTAAAGAAAAACTCTCTACTTGAAATAATTTGCTGTCTTGCGCAGAAGGAGTGAAACTAGTTATAAAATATGGTTACTAAAACTTACGATTAGAATTTAAAATAAACTTTTAATACCATAGCTTAACCGCTCAGCAGTATTAATTATACAGTTAATTCTTGTTTGTCAATGAAAGTACTGACATACAAACAGATCGGCAGACGATTAGAGCAATGTTTCGTGAAAAAAATAAAATAGAGAAAATAAATGAATAAAATAATTGAAAAGAAAATGCTAAATACTGCTGCATTATTTCTTTTATATTAGGGAGGGGCCATTATAATTTATTTTCGTATTGTACTTATAGTTGTATTTATGCCAAAGCTACTAAGGATTTCTGACGCCGTCCCTAAATTGGAGCTGCTGACCAGAGGGAATACAGCCAGTTAGCACACCATACCACCCACCATCTCCACAAAGGTATTATCTGTTACTCTTTTAACTATTTAATGTGTGAGAAATATTTTTATGGTATCTCACGGATTCGAAGCCAGAATTCCACACAAGGCAAACTCACGCTCGGAAATCTTTACTGTGGACATGTCGATACATACGCAGCCTAAGACTAAATAATAAATAAGTAAAGTGGAATATTGAGGCTCTTAGTTTTAGTTATTTATTCTTGGTATTAGACTGTTAGTAAATTTTGTATTGAGAAAAATTTTTATACACAAAATAAAAGTTTAATAGATGAATGTGTCAATTAATTAGTGTTTCTACTTCAACTAACGTTATTTATTCGATACTATTTGACACTTCCATAGCTTAAGAATAATAGCATCGTTTCTTTTTTATCTTAGATTTTTAACGCAAGTTAAAAACAGAGTATTAAACATACAAATGTGAAAGAAAAAATTAATATCGCATAGAAGCAAGGTTTATCGAATATCACATATATGTTTACTTTGCTTACTTTCTTTAGTTTAATATTTATTTAGCAACATATTCCAGTTTAACAGGTATATTTCACACGCTGTTAACAAAACTAAATCTTGGGTTTAAACAAATACTTTTCTAAAGCTTCGAGAATAAGAAGAATGAGTTATATTCAACAATATCATCGACCATATCCATTTTGAGTTTTAATAGAAATGCCATTGTATAGCAACAAGTGATTGGTCGGTAACTGACTCCGCCTACTGAAAAACAAAACCGATTGTTAGAAGGGTAGGCTACATGTAGACACTTGGGCGGCAGGACAGAAAGTGCAACGGTTCACGTGCTCGATGGACTACAAACTCTGAGAAGCACGTGTATGGCAAGCATGGATGCTAAAGAGAATAGCTCAACGGATGCTGTAAAAAGTACCATGAAAGCCAGCCTGGAGGAGGGAGTCGTCCAGTCAAGTCTAGCGTCCACCGTGACTCTGCCAGCCCAGACCATTCCAAACCCGGAGAAAAGCCAAGACCAGAACGTCAGAGAAACATGGGACAAAAAAATAGAATTTCTACTAGCCGTGATCGGGTTCGCTGTGGACCTGGGAAATGTTTGGCGGTTCCCTTACATATGTTATCGAAATGGTGGAGGTAAGTTGTTAAAATATAAAGATGCTCAGTTAAATTGCTTAGATCTTAAAGAAATACAAGTAAATTAAGAAAAGTGTTAAAGTGCAAAGGGAAACGGCACATTCTTTTTTCACAAACTAGTGAACATAGATTTTATTACACTAAAATAAAAGAAGTGTATTAAAACTTTGAGAACCAGCATCTCCCCCTTTCTTTTTCGCGGGTAAAATTTCTAATATATATTAAGGAATTTTACACCAATATAGTTGATTATGTATTCTTTCCCTCTGTAAATCTTTAGTTTTACGCAGTTTTATGCAATGTTATGTTGACAGAAGTATGATGTATTATACATTGTTATGATTAAAGATCTACAACGACATATAGTTGTATAAAGTGTATCATTATTGACTAACATCGTTAAAAATTGTCCAAATACAATATTAAACAAGCAATGACAGTGACCGTACTTGGAATAACACAATGTACCTTACTACCTGTTACATAAACGATAAGAACGTGTAAAGATCACTGTAAAACATGATAAAAGGCAGTGGAGTGTTGCTAGTACAGTACTATATACTGTAAAACCTGTTAGTACTGCACTACTTGGTAGATAAGCTATAATGAGCTGTAGTTAGTATAGTATACTTGTAACGTACTTCCTAGTAAAGGATTAGTGACTCGCGACTTGTAAAGCACTTC
>NW_013666777.1:249186-252313 GCF_000517525.1 Limulus polyphemus
CGTGTTAGACTGGAATTGCGAAGACAGCGGTAAAATATATAAATCTTAGGTAACCATTACTATTCGTAATTACAAGGAACTGGTAAAACCTTCTTTAGTATCTATGTGTTATTTAATAAGCTCAGTACTCGTCTATTAATGGTGGAAAAATAGTAAACATTCTTTAATACAAAGGTTCCCACCTTTAGTAAGCACAGTCATTGTCTGTTAATGAAGTGGGAACGCTTGGGTGCTGCGTCCCTGTACTTTTTTTTAGCCGGAACGCCATACCGCCTCTATTTCGAACGAATCTCACCTTGCACGGTTATACAGTAAATTTCGCATTCCGACACTTTTATATTTAACACTACACAACTGAATAAACAGATAACTTTTAGTAAAGCAATGCTCATCTGTTAATGGTAAAGAAATGGTAAAACTTTCTTTAATAAAAGGGTAACCTTTAGTAAGCGTCCGTTAATGGTAGGAAAATGTTAAAACATTCTTTAATACAAAAGTGAACGTTAATAAGAGCTGTACTAAAGTCTGTTAAAGGTAAGAAAATGGTAAAACTTTCTTTAATAAAAGGGTAACCTTTAGTGAGCGTCCGTTAATGGTAAGAAAATGGTAAAACTTTCTTTAATAAAAGGGTAACCTTTAGTAAGCGTCCGTTAATGGAAGGAAAATGTTAAAACATTCTTTAATACAAAAGTGAACGTTAATAAGAGCAGTACTAAAGTCTGTTAAAGGTAAGAAAATGGTAAAATACTTTTTAATACAAAGGTAAAAGTTAGTAAGTGCAGTACTCGTCTGTTGTTGATAGGAATTTAGATTAATCATTTTTAGTAATTAAAACACTCGTTTATTCGTGATAGTGAAAAGGTGATACATTTTGATACCAAAAGTACTCGCCCGTATTGGCAGGCGATAGGTGACAACTTCTTTAATGTCAAGGCAATTATTATTAATGATACTGATCATCTTTTCTACTTGGCAAGAATTGGCTACAACATTTTAAATATATGTGTGTGTGTTCCTCAGTAAATACAGTAACAGCCTGTTTATGCAGACCGAGAATGGTGTAATGGTTACCACGCTGGTCAGCTTTAATGAAAGCCCAAATCTGAGACGAATATGCTGTCGAACACGCTCCACACTTTAAGCTGTGAAGGCGTTATTAATGTGACACTCAGCCATATTATTCAGTTAAGAGTAATCGTATAGGCGGAGGGTGCTGTTGACTGGTTGTCCTCCTCTGGTTGATTGGGGTCTCTAATCTGGCCACTTTATGTGTCGCATAAGTTTGAAAATGCTTAATACTTGTTTGTGGAAAGGAATAGTCAATGACTAAGTTTTAGGTAATCGTTTCAGGGCTATTAATTAGTCACTCTTAATTGAGCTTAATTATTCAGCTTATGTGACTTTTTAAGTATCCTTTCTTAACTGCTGCTATCTTCTCATCATATTTTTGATAAGCCTTTATCTACTGAGATAATTTACTTAATTGCTGAAATCATTTCATTTTTACGTTAGCCAAGGCTATCATAAACTTTTAGTTCCACAAAACTGGGTATTAGTCAGCATGATTTTATTTGATATCTTGGCCTGGAACATATTTTTTGGAAAGCACGATGAAACACCACTTTTACATAATTCTGGATGATATTTGTTAGCCTAAACTTTTATTTTCTAACCAAAAAAGTTTTGAAAAACAGACTTAAAAGTTTCGTGATAGCTGTACGTGCCCTTAAACTATCAGTTATATCATCTTTTAAATCGGAACAAGCGTTTCGACTGTAGCGTTGAATGACAGCGCTTCTCAGATTTAATAACGGATACTGTGATCTGTCATTTGACAGCTGTTGTTTGCTTGTATGGTGTCATTACCAGACTTGAGGATGCTGCATCTTACACTTTTTTTTATTGAGTGAACTTTATGTCATCGTGCAGTCTTTCTTTTAAATTTGCAGTCGCCATTTGTTTAATACATGTGAAAAAAACACACACACATTCAAAGGATTATTTCTAATAACAAAAACCCTGCATGGCAATTTTAAGTTTTTACTGGTTTCGCAACTTCAGGTACTATTCACAGTAAAACTATTAACATGTAACAACCCGAAAACACACACGAGGACTTAACCTAAGCTTTCTTTATTTCTCATGCTTGTTTTTTATTGTGCCCATAGGCCATTCCACATTAAAAATTCCCTTGGACTAGAAAAGATGGAAGTCCTTATGAAGGTAGTCATTATTTCAGGTAATATCTTGTATTGGGAAAGAGTGTTGGAGGACATCTAGGTATCTAAATAGAACTACTGAAGCGGAGCAGAAAATCTGAGATAAAGTATAAAAACACCATAGTTAGAGACCACTAAGGAAGTGTCTCGAAAAAAAACTCAACGTAGCAATAATGAACTTACGGTGGTTAGAGAGTAAAAGTTCAATGGATTAAATGGAACATTCAAGAAGAAAATGCCTGCTATATTTCTCTTTAGTCTGGATAATTTTCAACTTGGATTTTAAATAATGTGGAATCTAAGTCACAATTACCTATATTAAGACAGCAAAAATTACATCTATTTTTTTTATGGAAATACAGACAGAAGCCTTGTGAGGCAGAAAGGAAAAAGTAAAGCAACCCATAGCAGGGAATACCATCTTTGATTCCATGAAAATCAAATGCATCCACAGTGCCCATCGGAAGCAATCAGGACTATAAAAAAAAATATACTTATTTGGGTTTTCAGATAAATTATTTATTAACAGGAATTCCAATGTGTCCAGGAACCCAAACTATATTAAATATTCATTTGCAAAGTATAAATGTGCTATCAAGTATCGACAACATTCTCGGACTAGTGAGGGGTGAGGTAATTAAGTGGACGATGACAAAACTAGAATGTTACTATGTGAGTCAGAGCAACTAACAATAGATGACTAATAACCAGCCCCTGAAACAGTCCATTGAAGGGTCAATAAAAGCTAATCAGTTCATCTGTAAAGACCCTTGAAAGATTTAACAGCAAAATAATAGTTGGAGACGGCTTGAATGGGTAATGAAGAAAAACTTTAATATAAGTTTAACATAACAGCAAACGTACAGCGTTTCGACAAGGTTTTGTCATCATCAGCACAAAACCTTGTC
>NW_013666777.1:253265-257070 GCF_000517525.1 Limulus polyphemus
CCGTGTTTCCTGAACTGCACGATGATTACGTTGACTGTCGAAAGCGGAATTCCCAAATTTTGCGAAATTTGCCGCTGACTTATCCACCATCTGCTTGACCAACTATCCTTCCTCTAATAAAATCTAACAATTCAAGAGTAACTTGAGTTCTAGGCATGTTGTAGCACAAGATAATTAGTGTGCGGACCATTTTCATTTATATAGTGCTCTGTGAACACAAATTAGTTAGCATAAATCAGTTAAATGACGAAAAATTAGGTGTCTATTTACTTGTGACCACTCAGTGTATATCATCAGTTTTGAAGGGTTACCATCACAGTGAATTATAAGTAAATATTGTTCACGAGACCTCGGTTTTATGCATAAACAAACTGGCGGACAATCACGAACGTGAGTGATCAATGCACGTCTTTAGTTTTCTGTTATTGAACAACGTTAATCTAAGTTATGAACTTTGAATTTTTTAGGGTTACAAAGTAGATATTTCAGAGAATTTCACTTTATTGATTTCAGACAATGAGAAATTATAGACAGGCGAATATTTCGTAAAAAGCGAAGTGTTAAAGATCACTGATTTTTTTACGACGCGAAATTGCTTTACGATGAGTGACTTAGAGTGGGGGTGGGGGGAGGTTGCCTCACGTAAATAATATATTTTTTCACCACAGGCTTCGTCCGCTATGTATATCATTACCTCATACTAGTGCCCATGTTCTGTTTTCCCATTGCCATAAGTAAGTGAATTTAAATGCACTTACTAAATGCAGCATTTATTTCAAATTGCAATTGTTATGAGTAAGATGAGGGCCATTTTATCCCTTCCTTGACTGATATCGAATTGTTCAGGAGTGAAGAACTTTAAGGCTAATACAGCCTAAACTGAAATTTTACCAAAGGAAAATGTCAGAAACGATATTGCGAAGAAGGCGAACAAGGATGAGAAGACAACAAAAAACTAAGTTATTTTGTATTTCTAGAGAGGAGGACAAGAAATACAAGGACTAGAGACGAGATGAATCATTATTCGTCTCGTTCCTGGTTAGACAAGGAAAACGACCGCTACCAAAAGTATCAGAAAATGCTCGCCCAAGTATAGCATAGTGGTTAGTTGTGAACCCGAGGATCCATGGTTCACCTCCTAGTGGTGTAAAATCGCGCTCCACACTTCGGGACTTGAGTGCGTTATAAAGTGATGTCCAAATCCTGCTATTCGATTAGAGTAGCCCAAGAGATGGCGATGGGTGCTTTTGATTAACTACCTTTCCTTTAGTCTATCAGTTCAAGATGGGAGATGCCTTCGCTTAGATGGATTTTGCTCATATATCCAAAACAAAACAAATGTACTTATCACTAAAAGCAGCAGGTCCAGCACTGACAACCTCCATGTGCGAGGGTAAGCTCGAGTAGACATTCCATCATTAAGAACAGTTAACATTTTTTCATTAACAAATTTTATAAAGAATTAAATCATTAGAATAGGTGCAAGTGAAACTGGCAATGTCAATCAACGATGCGAGATTTTTAAGAGAGAAATTAGCACAAGTATTATAAACTTTAAGACAGTTTATTTGTTTATGGTCTCATTTAAACAAAATACTCCTAGTTTCTAAAGGGGAAACAGTATTAATGGAAACTAGCAAATAAAACGCACACAATCTAACAAAGAAAACCAGGATCTCGCCCCTGGTTAAGTCTATATTTCCTATATGCGATATAACCAGGTACAATATAAGCTACAATAGAATTGAGCCAAGATTCATATAAACATAAAACAAAAAACGTGAGGTTTGTTCTTAACTAAGAAATGGTTAGGGCCAGAATCATGGTCTTGAAGGACGGTCATCATGAGGCTAAAGCAGAGGATGTACATCTTCTGGTGTAGAATTAATAAAATGGAAATGTTCGAAAGAAGCCCATGAGAAATTTTTTAGTCTGTTCTGAATAATTGTAAGCATGAACTTTTCCAACTACCACTCCTGGAAAACATGCCACAAAATTTAAATTATGCTTAGAACTCTCAGTTAGTAGAGGGAGATATGCTTGTGTAATTGATCCACTGTCCAACAGAATGATTAGCAAGTTACAGTAGTTCGTAACTGGTCTGCATTAAAAGTTATTGTAACATTTCCAGTGTTAAATGTGATCCCTCTAGCTTTGTGAAGATATGCTTCACAGGAAGAGCTGAACGTTCCTGCTTGATTGGTTCATCAACAGAGAAACTCCAGAGATCATTCCAAGTTATTCAATATAAGACAGAGAGTAGCAAACCAAGACATTCCACTCTCCCAGTTGAGAGACTTTCAATAGTTTTTATTACCATCGCTTATCTCTATTGCGATTCCAGTGCTTACTAATTTCCGGACCTCTAAAATCGGATTAATTGCCATTTCTTAAAACATTAGCCAAATTCAGACAATTACACTCACAAAAAAGGATATCTTCTGAGTGCTTAAGCAATAGATAATTTTGGGAAAAATGTTAGAGTGTCCAAATTCGTTTCTCACTGAAAAGGTTTAGAGGTGAGAAATTTCTTAGCTAAAGTTTTCTAATGTTTAGCTCCATCTGATGGATAGTGATATTTAGTCGAAACATCATGAGCATCTTAATTTAGGGATCGGAAACTAACACCAACCAAACACAGTTAGATAAATTGATTTACAAATACACACACACAAAAACTCTGGGACTGCTCAGAGTAAGAAGAGATCCTGCAAAAAGCAGGACATCCTCTAATAGGAGTTAAAGCTAGTGAAATTTAATTCCTAAACTCAAAATATAAGTATTAGCTAAGAACTCAGTAATAACTGAAAGAGAAGGAAAAAGGGTCGAAAAAAGTTAGTCTTTACCACTCTCTCACGGTCTTAAGCAACCGATGACTGACAACATTAATGTTTTGTAGTAAGAAAAACGACAAAAATTCAAAGTAGGCGTATTGTAGAAGGAAATAGAAAACCACTGAACCTCAGAGTGAAGTTTTATATATCAAATGAAAATATTTTATTATGACAGTAATATAAAGACGTAAAAATTTTTGTTTAAAAACTTCTTGAAAGATTTGTTTGTTTTAGTGTTAAACCACACTGGGCTATCTGTGCTGTATCTGCCACAGGGAATCGAATCCCGGATTATAGTGATGAAAGTCTGTAAAATTACCACTGAACAACCAGGAGATTTCCAGGAAAATATGTACAAAACATTTGATTTTAACAAATGATTAGTATAATTTACAACCTTGTACTGAATCTTTTATGGATTGAAAGCTGCATAGCATTTTCTTTCTAATTTCGAAGTTAATTTGGAAATTATATTTTAGAAATAAACCCTAAGAAGAGTTTAAGCTGGTTTTAAGTAATTGTTTATTTGAATTTGGCACGCGAACTGCCCCTATGGTGGAGCTCCAGGTTTTGAATCCGTGCAACACCACAAAGTAGTTCCAGCACTTTACGTCATAGATGCGTTATAAGACTTGGTAGGTTTGCAAGAAATATAATTATAATTTCTAAGTGGTTTTAAGTCCGTTTTACATCACCCAAGCTGATCCAAACTATGGTGATGAGCCTTGAATAAGCGAAACTGCAGTCCACAGCAGAGAGTACGGCCAACCAAAGAATGCATAACTAAAGAAAATAAATCAAAAAAGGAAGTCAATGTAGAGATGGCTAATATCAACCCTTGAAAAAAATGACATCCCTACTATCTTTTTTTGCATTGTTTTTGAAGGATTAATATTATCCATCTCTATATTTATTTCCTTTTTTCAAAAGTTTTTCCTTTACTTGTTTGCTTGTTTTTTAATGCAGTGTTT
>NW_013666777.1:257990-278638 GCF_000517525.1 Limulus polyphemus
AGACATAGGAAGGTTGTATTTATAACGAAGTTCTAAATACAACGAGGTTCCAACTGTAATATTTATTGTTTATCTGTTATTGGCTGGTAATTTTGGATTCACCCTGTACTTAAGTTTTTCTGCAAGAAAGCTAACTGCAAGGGGTAATGATAACACCGTTTATACTAGAATTATGTTTTTGTTATTTTAATTACTACACGTTAATAATACTTATAAAAGTGGATACTCCGTTTGAAACTATGTCACCTCAGTGAAATTGGTTGACACCATTGTTTTGGTTTTTGATTTATCATGTAATATAAAAGAATCAGAAGAAAGAAGAGCAAGAAATTCAAACTCTTTGCTATGATATTTACAGACATTCTCAGCACTTGTGACTCATTCATTACATTGATATTGTTATAAAAGAAAACTCTGTATAGTATAGTAAAGTTCTGATGACCTATTTAGAATATGTTTAAAACTAGCTGGAGTACTCGTCCCCTGGACGGAAGTTATATAAATTCATGATTAATGAATTAAGACATGAAAAGTTGATTACCTTATATATATAATTGTAAAAAACGTAAAAACGTCTATAAAAACTACAAGACAAGAAATTATGAATCCGCAAGTTTGTATGTATTTCCCCATGCACCCAATTAACCTCCATACCAAATTTGATGAAGATCCATCTACAGGGGGCGAAGTAGTGGTAAATGTTTAAAGTTGGCTTGGAATACGTACTCAGATGATTGTTTCATAACTTCGGGGCCCGGCATGGCCAGGTGGTTAGGGCGCTTAACTCGCAATCTGCGGGTCGCGGGTTCGAATCCCCGTCCCACCGAACATGCTCGCCCTTTCAGCCGTGGTCAATCCCACTATTCGTTGGTAAAAGAGTAGCCCAAGAGTTGGCGGTGGGTGGTGATGACTAGCTGCCTTCCCTCTAGTCTTACACTGCTAAATTAGGGACGACTAGCGCAGATAGCCCTCGTGTAGCTTTGCGCGAAATTCAAAACAAACAAACAAATCATAACTTTGGATGAAAAATATAAAGTTGATAATTTTATAAAAGTGAGAGAGCTATTCAATGACAATTCATCAAAAATTATATTACAGAATAATATTTCTTAGATACGATTATTGTGAATAGAAAAGTAAATAAATGAATGTTTTTGCACAAACCAATCAATTCATACTGTTATTTGAATTTTTATAGCAATCACCTCTAAACACATTAAATTGGTTATTCTAATGAATGGAGCTCAAAGATTACTCTATTTAGTTTTAATAAAAAATAAAGAAAGTTAGATTAAATGAACTTAAAAAATATCCTCTTTAAACGAAATTATCCAGCAAGTATCACTTAAAAAGGTTTACATTTAGCTAAAAATAATTTTGAAGAAATTTATAAAACACCCTTAAAAACATTGTATTACTGTTGTTGATAGTATTATCCTAACGTTAGTATAAATTAAAAGTTTATAATCTTCCCCCAGGTGGCTCAGCTGTAAGTATGAGGGATTAAAAAATCTAAAAATCAGGTTTGGATACCTGAGATGGGCAGAGCAAAGATAGCCCATTGTGCAGCTTTGCACTTAACAACAACAACGAAATATACATAACCAGTTAAATGATATGGTTTAAGAAATTTTGAAAAAAATGTATTCAATTATCAAAAATTTACTGTAGCTAAGATTCAACCTACAATTTTATGTAAACTATCAATTATCGAAAGGAAGAATATCATTAGAGAAGGAGAAGGGATTTTTGTATATGATAGAGTTAATTGTAAGTTATATAAAGTTTACTTAAAAACAGGTAAAGAAGTTATAGGAGAGGTTGTTTTCTATGTGAATACTAAGTCTGATCGCAATTTTAAAAATACTGTATATCTTTTAAAATGCTATATTTGGAAAGTTATTTATATATGAGAAACAAACAATAACGTTAAAAATGCCCAATTTAATATTTTGTTTGCTAACCAGCGTTTAAATAAATAATCTATTGACAATACAGAGAGAGACCTAAACCTTTAAGTTCCTAGAACAATTGTAACCGTCTTTCAGATGTTAGGTCTACAAAATCTGACCTATAACACAACGTTCTCAAGAGGTATTGCATTGGGAGGGTTGAGTTTATAACATGGTAATTTGAAATCGATACTGCAACTAAACCAGACAAGATTTTGTACTTTGGTTTTTGATATCAAATAAGGAAAACTTGTCCTTTTTAATTATGGTGCTTCATTTAATGCTGTTTAGATATTCCTGAGTGAACGTACGTAGATAGAATGAAAAATAGATATTAAGTTCGCATAGCTAAAGCTTTAACTATACAAATAAAATTACAATTTTCAATACATAAACAGAATCAAACCTTTCATTTTATAAAGAGAACAAAGTTTGTAGCTTAATGAACAAAAATAAAATTATCATTAGAGAAATAAATCTAAACCTTTAAATATACAAATAAAACGAAATCTTTGACTGCATAAATAGAGATAGATTTTAACTTTATAAGTTGAAATAAACAAATTATTTCAATAGAACTTAGCTTTCAACTGTATAAACATAAATAATTTTTAATAACAAATAGGTTAGCTAACGTATTTTATAATCGGGAAATCATACTACATGTTATGAAATGTTTCATTAATATAATTCTATAAATAACGAATATCGTTCAAAATAATCCAACCTTTTTTTTTTCAGGAGCGTTTTTAATACCATATGTAATCATGTTAGTATTTGGAGGACTTCCCCTATTTTACCTGGAGTTAGCTCTGGGTCAGTACTACCGCAGTGGTTGCATAACAATCTGGAGCAAGTTGTGTCCGATCATGAAAGGTAAAGCTATTATCTTTATTTGTTTCATTTTTAAAACCAATATTTCTTGTGGTTTTTGACATAAATAAGTTAGACAGAATGGTATATAGTTTTAGAAAGGTTTGCAGAAAAATATTACTGTTGAGACTTTTCAAATAAAAACGTTCTATCTGGATAACAAGCAAAATCTAATAACTTTAATCGCCACTTTTCACGCCTGGATGATTTTATTTCACTATTCAACGGAAAGAGAACCAGTCACGATAACCAATCAACGAGTCCCGGAATTCATCATACGGTTCAATGATGATGTATTTATTATGCAATCGAGCCTTGCGCCCTCTATGGTCCAGTTATCTTCGAACCTTGGCTTTATCGTCATTTCAGAATGTCACGAAGCTTTGTTATCAACTGGAAGTTTCAATGTTTCCATAGCAACACTGCACCCGACACCTGGCAGTTAGGTGATACTCAGACGTCGTTTTCTCAGAAAATTTCTCGCTCCGTTTTTAACCCGGGTATCTGAAATTACAGCACCAAGATTGATTTCTTTCCTTTTTGGCAGATCTCTTTGAACGAAAGTAATTTAAAGTATTGCTAACGGAAGCTATTCTTGTGACACTGATACCTTCTCATAATATTTTCTACTAATTTCCATTCTGTCATTTTTAACAAACTGCCAAACGTCGTTTTAAAAGTTAGGTACACTCATAACTTATGTTTAAATTTAATACTTATTGTTCAAGCCGAAATTTTATTACGCCCTAAAACAAACTTTGTCATGTGCGTGCGCCTGAGAATAAAAATTATTTGTTAACACGAACTTAGGATGTTTTTCAGTAAAGACATGACACGTGACACCAAAAACTTGTTGATTTTACAAATATCTTTATAGTTAATTAACTATCGTATATAAAAAATAAGTTCGAACCTCTCCAAAAGATGGCACCGTCCCTGTTAGAAATTAGAATTTGTATATCTAAATTGGCGAGTTAATAATTATTTGTATAAATTACATTATTGGTTGAGTTCAATATAAAGTTAATTATTCAATTCATTCAATTAAACTTAAAAGAATTTATTGTTTGATCTTTCAACAAAATTGAATTTCAACAAGTGACTGTCTCCAGTGAATTTTAGAGGTTTATAAATTGTTTGTCTCCCATGAAACATTTTCCTCTCAACAATAGATCTTCTTCAGTTAGAGTTTAATATCTATTTTATATTTTCTTTGGTTAAACTTGTATCTCATATGTGGCTTATTTCTGTTAATCTTGAAGATTAATAATTCGTTTTCTTGAGTTAAATTTACGTTTCAATAATTGATCCTTCTCAGTTGGTACCAGATAAATAATTTTATTTTCGAGTTAAATGTACATTTCACTATATGAACTTTTATTTCAGTTAGTGACTTTTTTAACTGAAAACATTTAATAACTTGAACTTCACTGGATCAGCTCATAAGCAGTGTAATCAACATATATAGAAATAGATATAAATAAAATACACACAAAAAACGGTTGATTTAAACATTTGTAAGCTAAAACGTTTCCATCTATGCTTTTGAGATACAGAAATTCATCAGTTTTATTTTAGTTTAATTCGTAAGAAAATTTTTGTGAAATGATTTTATTCCCATTTATAGTTAAAAGGTAGTGAATAGTGCGTTTACATATGTATATATATGTGTGTTTTATTAATTACTTGTATTATTTACATTACACGATATACTTAACGACACGGACTGGATTGCTCTGTTAGTGAATTTTGATTTCATTCTTTTATTCTTACTGAAAGTATAAGTTCGTTTTCTTTCATATTATAGCGCTATATGTACCCGGGTAACTCACATGTATGTTGTATACAACAGTTTTCTACGGCTTCTACTGTTAGAGTTATGTTTTTTGTTTTCTTTTGTTGTTGTTGTTATGAGCACTTGAGTGTACAAGTGTGCTTATAATTACAAGGTTTCATTGCTGCTTTATAATACACACGTTCAGACGAGTTCTTAGGCTTGGCTATTAGAAGAGAAAAAAAGTAATCTCTTTTACAAAACACGTTTTCTTTAAATTCCATACTTTATTTTTTTAGAAAAATTTTTTGTTTGACATTTGAATGAAAAACAGCTATACATTCATAGTAAACCCATAGGTAACCAGAAGTTATGTTCACACACACACACACACATACACAACAAACAAATGAGAATTTCAAATCCCTCAGACTAGCACTTCTCAAACCTTTTCTTATGTTCTCCATTTAGAGACAAAAATATTTAAGTGGCTCCAGACAGCAATCAAAAGAACATAGCAACCAAAGTGTCATAGCGACCAACACTTTCACAGGGCGGGTTTCAATTTTTTTAAATCCAGAACAAAAGTAGGCCTAACTATAATTATTTACTTATGACCCCCTCGGATGAATCTACGACCCACAATTTCGAAACTGCTGCCTTAGATCAACTATATTAGATTAAAACCGCTAACAAATGTATACCAAGGGTGTTAAGAATGTAGTTATCCTGAAAGAAAACGCGTCTCATCAAAATTCCCCCTTCAGAGCGATACAATTTCTCTTTCGTTCTCTAAGCCTTCATTATACTAGTTCAGTAAAACGCGGGTATCATAATACATTCAACTGCTTCACGATAATCATACCATCCTTTAGAAGGCTAGGAAAGATGGAAATCAATATACTAGCATAAAACTTTTTAAACTATCTCTTCACAACAGAGATAATTTACATCACTCTTACAAACTATTTTGAGATTGCGAAAAACTGCTCATGGTCGTTCCTTATGATTTTGCTGTTGAACCTCTTCCGGAACATCTACTGGAAACTTAGTGTGTAGATCGCAGACAAATTTCCTCGGTGTCACTGTATGTAACTCTCAATTATCATTTTATAATTATTAAGCTTGATACCTATTATAAAACAGATAACACATGATGCTACTAGCAGAGACCAGATGCTAGCTTATTAAGACGACCTTTAGTTAGTCGCAGTTAACATATATCCAGCATATGAGGGAAAAATAAAATTTCACTCTAAATATTCCTCGTACTTGTCTGTACGAATAGAGACACAGCTTTAGAGCAAAGACGTTAGCATTCTCTATCATTACTAAGAATGAAGACATCCTAAGGAAATTCAAAACCTAATAGTTTTTTTTAATTTAATTTCATAAGAGCTATAATGTATAATACAGGGATTCTCAACTTTTCCTCCATCATTAACCCCCTCGGCTTGATGTATTTCTCCATTTACCCCTTTACTTCCATACAAAAAATTCATAGCCATCATAAAGGGACAGAAAAACAAGAAGGTCAGAAAAAAACTTATTCAGGTTTTGCACAAAAATAGCACACACACACACACACACATTCTTAGCATTCTCTTTCACACACACACACATTCTTAGCATTCTCTCTCTCACTCTCACACACACATTTTACAAAATGAAATTTAATTGAATTATTATTCAATGATCAGGTACATCAATTATTCACCCCCTGCCATGTAATTTTTACCCCCAAGGGGTAAGTTCACCCCTGGTTGAGAATCACTGGTATAATATAACACATGATGGTGTGAAAATCTTCTCATTTGTGTATGTACAATTTATAACAAATTAACTAGATGGCAAAACTATTTTGGACAGGCATAGGATACACAACAATAATTATGTAACAATGTGTAAACATTCTCTCTATTACACGTACAAGTTCCATTATACTAATTATAAGATAATGTGTCAACTTTCTTCTTATTGTAGGTATAAGTCCCATTGTACCAGTTACAATAATGTGTAAACTTACTCCTTACTGTAGGTATAAGTCCCATTATACCAATTACAATAATGTGTAAACTTACTCCTTACTGTAGGTATAAGTACCATTATACCAATTACATTAGTGTGTAAACTTACTCCTTACTGTAGGTATAACCTACATTATACTAATTATACAATACAATGTAAATTTTCTCCTAAATACAGTTATACATTACGCTATATTACTATATAATAACGTGTAAACTTTCTCCTTACTGCTCGTATAAGTTTCACTATACTAATTATACAATAGAGTGTGAACTTTCCCATTAATGTAGGCTTAAGTTGCATTATAAAGTAATGTGTAAACTTTCTTCCTACCTTACGTACTAAGTTTCATGATACTAATTATACAATAATGTGTGAACTAAGTATGAATGATCGGCACTTGGGTAACGTTTAAAATGAAATAAATAATTAAAACACAACGATTCATGTTTACACCATAAAAGTTTAATAAAGCCGTCAACGGCTTCCACTTAAAAACACGTTACATGTTTTGATGCATTTCTACGTCGTCTTCGGGAGTTGCTTACAAGACAATTTATACTCTCTGTATGTCATGATGTTTCAAAGGAATTTACAAAAATCCCCTGTCAATTTTTATAATATGTCATGCCATGTAACAGTTAATTGATTTGATAAACCTTTATCATGATTTAATACTTGTTTTATTTTATTCTATTATTTGCAATGTTTTTCCGATATTTAAAGCTAGTAATATCGGTTTATAGAAAACCTCTAGCTTTTGTCATTCCGCCACACCAAGAATCGCGTCATATAAAAACACAAAACATTTTTGAATTTTATACTTATATTTACAGACCTTTGAAAATATATTCTAGGCAAGAATAGTTAAGTAATAAATTATTGCTAGTTAAATACATAACAGTTGAAAGGGTACTTATAACAAATATAGTAGAGTTACAAAAAAATGACCTTTACGCTCGAGATAATCATAAGAAAACTTTCATTTTAGCCGACGTTTCGCCTGGTACATAAAGCTTTATTATCAAGATGTGTTAATCGTTTCAGTATGCACTACAAATTCTGAAAAACAACAAAAAATAGTAGATAGAGTATTTAATAAATTTGCTAATAGTTCAATGGTAGTTAAAAGTACTAAGTTAAAATCTGTTTATGAAAAAAAAGCTAAAAAAGAAGCTTTAAATTTACCATATATTCCAGGACCAACAGGTCAATTATTTAATGTTTTTAAGAATAACAAAACTTTTGCCCAACTTTAAACCTATGAATAATATAAAGGTTTGTTTGTAATTAAGCACAAAGCTACACAATGGGCTATCTGTGCTCTGCCCACCACGGGTATCGTAACCCGAATTGTAGCGTTGTAAGTCCGCAGACTGTGCCACTGGGGGGGGGGGGGTGATAATATAAACGAGATGTTGGGGAATACCAAAGAAAAAATAGAGAAAAATGAAAAGACTGGGCCTTATAGAATAGAATGTGGATGTGATAGTAGTTATATTGATCAGACTAAAAGGAACTTAAAGTACAAATTACTGGAACATAAAGGTTACATAAGAATGTGTTTGAAGTTAAGCACAAAGATACACAATGGTTCTAGTGATATAAGACCGCAGACATTCCGCTGTGCCATTGAGGGGCGTTACATGAGAAATAATATTAATATAGACAATTCAGCTGTAGGAGAACACGTACAAACACCAACAAAATACAACTTATGGAACAAAAACTACAACAACAGCTCAACCAAATAACCTTACAGTTTTCAATATCTAATAAACATTGGGAATAATGATAGTTACAAAGAAAAAGTATTAAATCGATAAGAAGAGCCACCAAGTCACTTACATTATATGACATGAAATATTGCAAACATTGATTGGTGTTTTATGTAAATAACATTGATACGTAATAAATCATGGCATAAAGAAACAATAGTTTGTCTTGTAAATAACACCTGAAGACGACGTAGAAGAGCGTCAAAACATGTAACATGTAAAGGGTTTTTAAGTGGAAGCCGTTGACGGCTTTATTAAACTTTTAATTGTGTAAGTATGATTCATTACATTTTAATTATTTATTTTACTTTAATGTGTAAATTTTCTCTCTACTACACATGTAAGTATCATCCTATTAATTATACAAAAATGTGTAAACTTTATAATTACTCTAGGTATAAGTCACGTTATACTAGGTGTAGAATATTGTGTAAACTGTCTCCTTACTGTAGAAATAAGGGGGCATTATACTAATTATACTATAACATGTAAACTTTCTCCTTATTGCACGAGGGTAGTAATGCGTAAAGGTTCTCGTTAAAACAGGTATAAGTTCGATTATACAAATTATCAAATAATATCTAAATGTTCTCCTTACTGCTGGTATAAGTTACGTTACACTACTCATACAATAATGTGTCAACTTTCTACTTACTGCAGGCATAAGTTCCATTGTACTAATTATATAATAATGTGTAAGTTTTCTCCGTACTGCAGTTATATGTTACATTAAACAATAGTGTGCACACTTCCTCCTTAATACAGGTATAAGCTACTTCACATTAATGATACAATAATGTGCAAATTTTCTTCTTACTGAAGGTAAAAGTTACATTATACTAATTATACAAATATGTTTAAACATTCTCCTTACTGCAGGTGAAACTTAAAATATACTAATTATACAATAGCATGTAAACTTTATCTTTACTGTATGTGAAAATTATGTTATACTACTTTTACAATAACGTGTAAAACTTCTCCTTACTGTAGGTATTTGTTGAACTATACTAATTATATATGTAAACTTTTCCTACCACACGTAGTTTCATTATACTAATTATACAATGATGTGTAAACCTTATCCTAACTGCAGGAACAAGGTAAATTATACTAATTATACAATAACGCGTAAACATTCTATTTACTACACGTATAAATTACATCATATTTATTACACAATACGGTGTAAACTTTCGTCCTACTATACGTATAAGTTTCATTATACTAATCATACAATGACGTGTGCATTTTCTCCTTACTGTACATATAAGTTACATTATACGATAATGTGTAATTTTGCTCCTTACTAGAGATATAAGGTCCATTATATTAATTATATAATAACGTGTAAACATTCTATTTACTGCAGCTATAAGTTCGTTTATACTAATTATGCAATAGCGTGTAAGATTTCTTTTTAACCTAAATAGAAGCCACATTATATTAAATATACTACAAGTGTAAATTTTTATACAATAATATGTAAACTTTTCCCTTAATACATGTATCAGTTACATTGTTTGAATTGTACAACAATGAGTAAACTTTGTCCTGGCTGTAAGAAGAATACACTGTATTAACTATACACTAGTATGTAAACCTTCTAATAACTACAACTAAACTACATAATATATTAAACTAAACATAGTATATTACCATATACCAATTATACAATAACATATAAACTTTCTCCTTAATTCAGGTATAAGTTTCATTATATTCACTAGCAGAAACGCCGCCCTATGAGCAGCTGTTTGTGCTAGTAATTACTATTCGTACAATTCATGCCTCTTTGAAAAAAATTTTGAAAAAGGAAATATTTTCTAAAAAAAGGAAATTTTTTTGGGTAAGTACTGCACGGAAAAAGTGTTCGGATTGTGCTGATATAAACTGTAATGTTTTTATATGTTAAAAAGTGCTATCTTTTACTGAAAAAATAAGTTTTTTAAGAACTCCATTTTTTAGTACTATATTTACAATTTACATCAATAAAGATATAATCAAACCCTCACGTACAGCCCTAGTGAATTATGTTCTTGTTGTGAGGAAAATACTTTTATTTAAAATTGTTTTCTGTGATAAAGAAATGGTTGTTGCACATACCACAGTTATTTTTCTAATTGACCGAATCTTGAATACCCAAAGTGTGAAATGTTTTTATGGATGTATGTTTGTGGTGCCATATATTTAATGTGGTGCCATAGCGTATTTATTATTTCGGTCACACACATATATATATATATGTTTATGTTTGTGGTGCCATATATTTAATGTGGTGCCATAGCGTATTTATTATTTTGGTCACATACATATATATATATATATATACATGCTACATCCATTATGGTAAGATTATACGATAATGTGTAAACTTTCTCTCTACTACATGTATATATTACATTATACTAATTATACAATAGCAAATAAACTTTCTCCTTACTTGAAGTAGAAGTTACATTAAGCTAATTGTATAATAATGTGTAAACTTTTGATGTACTAGATGTATAAATTATCTTGTATGAATTATACAATGAGGTGTAAACTTAATCCTTACTGCACGGATAAGTTCTATTATACTCATTATAAAATAAAGTGTAAACATAATCCTTACTTCAGGTCGAAGTTCATTATATTAATTGCATAATAATGTGTCAACTATCTCCCTACAGCAGATATAAGTTACATTATACAGTTCATTGGAGGGATGTTTTGTGAGGACTCGGATCTTTGATTGACCTGCCTGACGCACATTTGTATTAATATGGGTGTGGGTGGGATCACAGATGCTACACAACTCCTCAACTCTCACTTACGGCTCCAAGTAGTTGGTTGTGGACGCCAACGGCCATACATCGGTATCTCCACTCGACAGTGGTGCAAAACTAAGTGACGAAAACCAGGTCGATGGCGAGGTAGCTTGGGGACGTCACCCCTTAAGTGCATGGATACTGGATACGGAAGAGAAAACTGAAGATTCCAACTGATTAGAGGGACAATAGCTCTGAAGGCCCATCTGGAGCACAGTCTTGACACTTGGTAAGATTAGTGGCCGGTCACCTGTGAAGAGTCTGGGACCTCGCACAATATAAGGCCCAAAGACAGTCAACGTAGAGCCGTGGTACTTAAAGTAGAAGGTTATACAAAGATAGCTGGGTCCCTTGCGGTCATTTCTGTTGTGAATAACGACAGGGAAGAAGAAACCTTTGCCCAGAGATATAATCTACAAAATGATGAGGGTGATTTAAACTCAGCCGAGAGGTCAGCATCTGAAAAGGTTACATTCAGTCGTAGAGGTTGTTTATTAAAGATAGCAACATGGAACATTAGAACTTTATCAAGCAGGTAAGCTTGATAATTGTATACAGTAAATGGGCAGATTGGGATAAGATGTAATGGATGTAGCTGAAGTTAGGTGGCTAGAATCGGGACAGATGGATAGGAAGTATTGCACAATATATTTCTCACGAGGAGATAAATTCAGAAATGGAATTGCCATCCTGATAAATAGAAAATATAAACGATCAGTGCAAGGGCACTGGCCTATCTCAGACAGAGTCATCATGATCAAGATTGAGGACAAGCCATTTGATTTGGTTAGCATACATGATGATACACAGAAATGTTATGACCAATGTAAATCAACAGACGTAGTTTTAGTCATGGGTGATTTAAATGCCAAAATTGGCGCAGGAAAATTTGGAAATCATGTGGGATAATATGGACTCGGTTCACGAGATGAGAGAGGTGATAGACTCTTGCAGTTCTGCCATGAAAATTATCTCATGGTAGCTAACACTTTCTTCAAACAACCTGTAAGACGATTGTACACATGGGAAAGCCCAGGAGATATTCATGGGAACGAAATAGACTATGTGGTGGTAAAGCAGCGCTTCAGAAACTGTATACTCATACTTATCCTGATGCTGATGTAAATTCGGATCATAACCTGATGGCAAAAATCAAGCTTAAAATCAAAATCTTAAAGAAAAAGAAAATTCAACCTTTACACAGAACGGATACTTGGAGAGATGGATGAGCTCCCGGGAATAAGAATTGGAGGGGTTAATATAGTGGCACTGAGGTACGCTGACGATACAGTGCTACTGGCAGAGTCAGAGGAAGCTTTACAGAGAATAATGAACTGAGTAAGTAGTAGAAGTTTAGAGAACAGCTTGAGCATTAAAATCAAGAAGAGAAAAACCATGGTTGTGAGGAGAGATGTAAAAGAAATAGTTAGAGTCAACATCAAAGTGGATGGTCACACACTAGTACAAGTGGACAAGTTTATCTACTTGGGGCAACTAATAACTGAAGATGGTAAATGTGAGCCAGAAGTCAAGAGACGGATAGAAATTGCAAGAGCAAATTTCATCCGTACGAAAGACTTATTAACCACAAGAAACATTAGGCTAGAGACAAAGAAGAAACTTATAATATTTGTATACTATCAATTTTCCTGTATGCTGTAGTGACTTGGACACTAACCAAAGAACTCCGGAACAAAATAGAAGCGTTGGAAATGTGGATGCTTAGAAGAATGTTGAAAATATCATATACAGAGTATAAAACAAACATATAAGTTCCATTATACTAACTATAGATTAGAGTGTAGAATTTATCATTATTGTATGTAGAAGTTACATTATACTGATAATACAATGACGTGTAAACATTCTCCTTAATGCATGTATAAGTTACATTATAGCAAGTATACAATAATGTGTAAACTTTCGCCCCACTATATATATATATATTGCAAGAATAAGTTACATTATCCTATTTATACAATGACGTGTAAACGTTCTTCCTACAAGACGTATAACTTCTATTATATTAATTATACAGTAATGTAAAAATATTCTCTGTACTACGAGTATAAGTTATATTATACTAATTATACCATACCTTGTAAACTTTGTCCGAATTGCACGTATAAGTTCCATTATACTAACTATGGAGTAGCGTGTAAAATTTCTCGTTACTGTACGTTTAAGTTACATTATACTAATTATACAATAACGCGTAAACTTTCTATTTATTGCAGGTATAACTTACATTTTAATAATTATACAAAAATGTGAAACATCCTCTCTACTTTAACTTCGTTTATAGTAATTGTACTTATAATGTGTAAATTTTGTCTCTACTGCAGACATCACTTACATTATACTAATCTATATAAATATAATAGTACTGTCTGTTGTATGTCCATATAACTATTTCGCAGGGTGTGGATGGTTCTTCGTCAAAATTGGTACGGAAGCTCATTATGTCCATGAGAGGTACATACAAATTTTCAGTTTTGCGGTTTTTATGGGCGTTTTTTTTTTACCACTACTTCGCCCCCTGTAAATGGATCTTCACCAAATTTGGTATGGAGGTTTGTTGGATTCATGCGAAGTTGCAGTTTCACGTTTTGTGTTTTGCAGTTTTTATGGGCGTTTTTTACAATTACATATAAGGGAAGCAACTTAACGTGTCCTAAGATAGCCTTTCATTAATCACGAAGTTACATAACTTTCGTCCAGGAGACGAGTGCTCTAACTAGTTATACAATAATAAGTAAATTTTCTCCTTAACATAGGTATATGTTACATTATATTAATTATACAATAACGTGTAACCTTCCTCTTTACTACAGTTAGTAGGTCCATTAAATAAATTATACACTAACATGTAAAGTTTCTTCCTCCTACACGTATAAATTCCCTTATATTACGTATATAATAATGGGTAAACATTCTCCTCACTACATGTATAAGATACATTATACAACAGTGTATAATCTTCCTCCTTACTGCAGTAATATGTTCAATTATATTAATTATACAATACTATGTAACCATTTTCTCTATTACATGTATAAGTTCGATTATATTACTTATACAATAATATGTAAACTTATTCCTCAAGTTAGGTATAAGCTCAATCATACTAATTATGAAATATTCTCTAAGCTAACTCCTTACTGCAGATATAAGTTACATTTTACTAATTATGCAATAATGTGAAAACATTCTCTCTACTACATATGTTCCATTACAAGAATTATACAATGATGTGTAAATTTTCTCTTTCGTATAGAAACAAGTTATATTATATTAATTATAAAATAATGTATAAACTTCTTCTCTACTACAGTAATAGGTCCATTATACTAATTATCCGATAACTTGTAAACTTTTTCCTTACTGAGGTATATGTTACATTATACTTATTATACAATAATGTGAAAACATTCTCTCTACTACACTTATAACTTCGTTTAAACTAACTGTACAATAATGTGTAAACATCCTCCTTACTACAGCTATAAGCTCAATTGTATAAATTATACAGTATTGTTTAAACTTTGTCCGTTCTGCAGGTATTATGTAGCGAAGAGTGCGCTGGCACTCTCTATGTTGGGATGACACGGACGGCCGTATTAAAGCAATACAAAAGTAATCTGGATTTTCTTCTCTAGGATGTTGGGATGACACGGACGGCCGTATTAAAGCAATACAAAAGTAATCTGGATTTTCTTCTCTAGGGCATCAGGAGCTAAATATAAAGAGCAATCTGGAATAGCCGCTCTATCTCAGTTAACCAGAGCGTCCCGAGGTCGAAAACCGGCGAATAGCCAAATCCGAGATTTCTTATTTTCATTCATCATTATATTTCTTCAGCAGGCCTAACGCCTACCTAGTTCTAGAAGTAACTATAATTTTATGATCAATTGATAGAATAAACAGTCTTCACGATCTTTGCCTGCCTATTTTATTATTATTCTGTACAACAATTATAAAGCTTTAGAATATACCCTATAACCTAGTAACCCACGCAAGTCATATTATAAAAACAGTAAACAAATAAGTATTAGGGAAAAATTATCACTAAATAAAAAACGTATGTAGAGCTGATTACTGAATTTCAAAAAGGAACTAAAAAAGATAGGGCTGAAGTGGACATATCGCTTGACCAGACTAATGACCACATAGCAGACTAAGCTGTCTCGACTTTACGGGGAGAATAAAATCCGTACATTACTGGCTTTCTCACAGGCAAAACAAATAGAACGAGAATTTCCAATTGTAAAATGTTACTCTATTGTAAAATAGTCATAAAAGTAATATTCTAAAGTCAATTATAGGAAAGGTATAATGGTGAAAGCTGAGATTCTATTGAAACAGAAAGCATTCGATAGACAAATTAGGGAAGCCATGTAAAGTCGAGACGAACTAGTCTCCTATGTGACCATTACCCGGATCAAGCGATATGTCCACTTCCATCCCTATCTTATTTGGTTTCTTTTTTTCAAGTTCAGTTGCTAGCCCTACATAGCTTTTTATGTAGCGATAATTTTTTCCATAATACTTGTATTATACTGATTATATAATAACATGTAAGCATTGTATTTATTACACGTATAAGTTCAATGATATTAATTATACAATAATATGTAAATTTTCTCCTTAAATAGGTATAACTTACATTATACTGATTATAAAATAATATTTAACCTTTCTCCTTACTACAGGTAGTCGGTCTATTATACTAATTATATAGTAACATGTAAACCATTTTTCGTACTACATGTATAAATTCGATTGTAGCAATTATATAATAATGTGTAAACTTTCTCCTTAATACAAGTATGAGTTACATTACACAACAACGTCTAAGCGTTCTTATTACTGCAGTTATATGTTCAGTTATATTTATTATACAATAGCATTTAAACTTTGTCCTAATTACAGGTATCAGTTACGTTATACTAATTATACAATAATGTGTAAACATTGTCTTTATTACACGTATAAATGCGATGATATTAATATAGGTATAAATTCGATTATTCGAATTATAAATAATGTCTAAACTTTTTCCTTGATAAATGTTTAAGTTGCATAACATTTATTATCCAATAATGTGTAAATATTAATTATACAATATTGTATAAACTTTCTCCTTATTGCAGGCTTAAGTTAAGTTATACTAGTTATATAATAATGTGTAAGCTTTCTCTTTACTGCTGGTATAAGTTATATTATATAGTGATATGTAAACTTTCTACTACACTTATAAATTTGATTAAACTAATTATACAATAAAGTGTAAACTTGTCTTCTTATATGATGTAGAAGTTACATTGTACTAATTATACAATAATGTGTAAACTTTCTCCTCACTGCATGTAGAAGTTACATTATACTAATTATACAACAATGTGTAAACTTTTTTCTTACTGCAGGTATAAGTTACATTGTACAATTTATAAAATAATGTTTAAAATTTCTCCATACTACATGTATAAGTTGCATTATACTAATTATACAATAACATGTAATATTTCTTTGTACTAAACATATAAATTACATCATGATAATTATATAATAATTTGTAAACATTTTTCCTTGTACATGTATAAGTTTGTGTAATTTTCCCCATTACATGTATAAGTTCCATTGTAATAATTATATAATGATGTGTAAATTTATCTTTAATAGAGATTTAAGTTACATCATATTAATTGTACAATAACGTGTGAACTTTTTCTTTACTGTGATGTAAGTTACATTATACTAATTATACAATAATTTATAAACTCTGTCGTTACTACACGTATAAATTACATTATACTAATTATACCATAACGTGTACATTTTATTTCTACTACTCGTATAAGTTACATTATACTAATTATGCAATAATATATAAACGTTCCCTACTATTCGTATAAGTTACACTATAATAATTATACAATAACTTGTAAAATTGCTCTTTGCTGCAGGAATAAGTTATGTTATAAAAGTCATATAATGATGTGTAAACTTTCTCCTCACTACGGGTATGAGTTACGGTATATTAATTATAGAATAACGTGTAAACTTTCTCCTCACTACGGGTATGAGTTACGGTATATTAATTATAGAATAACGTGTAAACTTTCTCCCCACTACGGGTATGAGTTACGGTATATTAATTATAGAATAACGTGTAAACTTTCTCCTCACTACGGGTATGAGTTACGGTATATTAATTATAGAATAACGTGTAAACTTTCTCCCCACTACGGGTATGAGTTACGGTATATTAATTATAGAATAACGTGTAAACCCTCTCCATACTAAACGTATAAAGTTGATTTTACTGATTTGACAATAACGTGTAAGTTTTGTACCTACTACATATATAAGTTCCATTAGACTAATTATATGATAACATGTAAATTTTTCCCTTTCTTCAGTTAAGGTGCATTATGATATTATAGGAAAAACATTTCTTGCTGCCAATGTAGCTAACAATACAGGCACTGGGTTACAATGTTTATTGTTTTCAACTTCCCTGCTTGCTATATTCATAGATTATTATATGACAATTTTGTAGAATCTTAACTATCTTTCTCAGCACATGAATATATCACAATGTAATCAGCATTTAACAATGTCCTGAGCTCTCCAGGTAATACATAAAGATATAATTACAGCATAACAAATAAATACATGTTTTGTAATTATCTCCACATTGCAAGCGTATCTTACAAAGCAAGCACACAACAATGTTTTTCATTCTCTTCCTGCTAATTTGATAATTATAACATAACCAATAAAAACAATGTGTTGTAGTTTCTCCATACTACAAGTATATCGTGCAAAGCAAGCATACAAAACTTCTCTTGCTGCTAATTTGATACTTATAACATAATCAATGAATAATAATAATATGTTTTAGTTTCTCCATATTTTAAATGTATCTTGCAAAGCTGTACACAACATTCTATTTCTTTTCTTCCTACTGCAGGGATAAGACACAATGTTACTGATAAATAACTGTGCTGTAGTTTCTCTCCATACTGCAAGTTTATGTTACGACGCAAGTACAAAACAACCTATATCACTGTCTTCCCACCACAGGGATAGGCTACGCCATCTGTGTTATTGACCTATATATGGCCATGTATTACAATACCATTATCTGCTGGGCCGTTTACTATCTGTTCTCGTCCTTCACATCCGAGCTGCCATGGACCAAGTGTGACAATTCCTGGAACACAAACAACTGTCAAACCCTTGCGGAGAGGGCAGTCAACGTATCCAACATGTCGACAAGTCCAGCTCAGGAATTCTTTGAGTAAGGAGTTTTCCAATATTTGTAATTCACTAAATCTTTTTCATCTTTCGTCGTTTTACGCAATCTGTGATGAAAACTGTATTTGCTGTAGATATTGGCGGATTCCAATGCACGGTTCTAGAGATCTCTAAACGTTTTGAGTCACTATAAGATACAGCTATATTTGACTTTTCTATGCAAGGTTTCTCCAGTTCACTAACCGTTATGAGAAATGTATTAGCCATAGATAACGCTGCATTTCAATAAAAGTATCCTCCAGTTTATTGAACGTCATGAATACCCCTTAGCTACATATTTCGTTGGGTTCAATAAACGGTTGTCCAATTCACCAACAGCTATAAAGATTGCGTTAGATACAACCATCACTGACTTTTAATACAAGGTTTTCCCAGGTAATAACCATCATGAGAACTGCCTTGGCTAGAAATATCGCTGAATTTAAAATAATGTTCTTTCAGTTTACTAACCGTTATGATTATCGTTGAGTCAGTACGATGTTTTAACACTTTCCTAACCGTTAAGAGAACAACATTACCTACAGATATCAATGGATTTCTGGGGAATTCTTACTAACAGTTAGTAAACTGGGAAACTCGCACTGAAATTAAACTATATCTTTAGCTAATACAGCTCTCATAACAATTAGTAAACAGGGAAATATTATACTGAAATCCAGCGATACTTGTAGCTAATAAATATCTTAAAGCAGTTAGTAAACTGGAGATTACCTTCCACATTAATCCAGGCATAACTGAAGCTAATACTTTTTCATAAAGATAATGAACTCGAGAACTTTTATTAAGATCAACCAATATCTGCAGCTAATACAGCTCTCATAAAAGTTAGTAAATTGAAGAAACCTATTATTGACATCCAGCGATGTCAGTATAGCTAAAACAGTCTTCAGAAATATTAGGAAATGATGGTCCCAAAATGGTTAGTAAAGTCGAAAAATCTTGTAACCGTTATGAGAAGTGATTTGGCTACATGTCTCATTGTATTTCAGTACAAGGTTAGTCCAATACACTAACCATTATTAGAACTGTATTAGCTATAGAAATAGTTGTATTTTTATAAGGTTTTCCATTTCACTAACTGTTACAAGAACTGTATTATTTATCGATATCACTGGATTTCATTACAAGGTTCTCTAGTTTAGTGTAGGCTAAAAGAACGATATTAGGTACACCTATCGTTGGATTGCATTACAGTGTTCTCCATTTCAGTACCTATTATGAGCATTGTATTAGCTACAGCTATATTTAAATTCCATTGCAAAGATTTCAAACCTCCTAACCGTTATGAGATCTGCCTTAGTTACAGATATTGTTAGATGTAAATAAAAGGTTTCTCCAGTTTACTGACGTTTAGGGGGATTTGGGGTTAACTAAGTTTATCCATTTTACTAACCGTTATGAAAACTGTAATATCTACAGCTATCATTGAGTTTCAATAAAACGTTTTTCCAGTTTACTAACTTTTACAGGAAATGTTTTAGTTACCCCAACCTACTTACTTTTAGTATAAGTTTTTAATCTTTATGAGAATTGTGGTTACTTTCATGTTACTGCTGATTCTCATTACAAAGTTCCTCCAATTTACTATCTGTTATGAGAACTGTATTAGCTACTGGTATAGTTGGGTTTAAAGGATGGTTTCTCTAGTTTCCTACCTCTGTGAGCACTATATTAGCGTTAGCTATTGCTGACTTTTAACAGATGGTATCTCTAGTTTACTACCCCTATGGGAACTGTATCAGCTAAAACTGTTGCTGACATTTAACAGACGATTTCTCTAGTTTACTACCCCTATGGAAACTGTATCAGCTAAAGCTTGTTACTTATTACAATTTACCCCAGACGAGCCTCCAATTTATTACGTAACGTATTATAATTTCGAATAGACTGAAACTGAGTTAAATGATAATTTAGATTTAGAAATTAAATAAATGTCGATATGTATCCAATTTATGATACTTGCCAACTAGACTGATACACACAGTTATTTTTAATAGAAATGTATTTTAATATACAACAATAACACAATTTACAATAACAGTTATTACAAATAATGATCTATGTACAAAAGTTTTACAAACTTACAAACAATATTGAGTCCTCTATCTGG
>NW_013666777.1:279249-303068 GCF_000517525.1 Limulus polyphemus
AGATAGACAATTTTAACTTAAGATAGTATATATATATATATACATTGACAACAATATATTAAATATAATACATTATCAAAGAATTATACAACTTCAATAATCATGACAGTATATAACACAATCAATAGAAATAACCTTATGATAATAAAATTACATAGCATGTGAAAGTGTATCAGCACAAATGTTATCAACCCCTTTGACATGGATTATCTTCAAATCATACTTTTGTAATGATAAACTCCAACTTAACAGTCTCCTGCTTTTGCTCTTCATTTGGTTTAAAAACATCAATAGGTTATGATCAGTATAAATGAAAATATGTTGTTGTGATGCAGATACATACACATTGAAATGTTCTAAAGCTAACACTAAAGCCAGTGTTTCTTTTTCCACAATAGAATAATTCTTTTGTTGACAGTTAAGCTTTTTAGAAAAATAACAAACAGGGTGTTAAATAATTTTGTCGTCTGATTGTAATAGAACAGCACCAGCACCAAAATCACTGACATCAACAGCTAATGTGAAAGGCTTATCAAAGTCAGGTGCCATCAATACGGGGTAAGTGCACAATAAAGATTTGACCTTTTCAAAAGCAGATTGACATGTTTCAGACCACTTGATTTTTTTATTTTTCTTCAATAGGTTTGTTAATGGTACAGTGATGTCAGCAAAATTTTTACAAAACTTTTCTTGTTGGTAGCGGTTGGATAATTCACAACACAATCAACTTTCACACGACTGAAAGGTTCTTCAAAAGCTGGGATAGGTTTCAAAGGAATAACAGGAATTTTCTGGTTAGGTTTTCTGACCAATTGACAGATATGACAAGTTTTACAAAACTGAGAAATATCTTACCTAATTTGGGGGCAAAATAAATGTCTCATAATTTTGTCACATGTTTTGTTGACACCTAATTGACCTTCCATGGGCAGTTCATGGGCAACTTTCAATATTTCAGAACGATATGCTTTGGGAACAACGAGTTAATGAAATACAGCCCAGTCTCTTGAAGCTGGCACATCTGATGGTCTCCATTTCCTCATAGCACATTATTTTCGAAAAGATAACCATTTGGAACTTTCTCCAGTTCATCTTTTGGGAGTGCATATTTAAATAGTGAAGAGATCTGTAGATCCTTTTCTTGCTCAATGATCAGTTTACTTTTAGTAAACGGAACTTCACCAGGTAAACCAGATCCCTCATGTTCATTATTGTCACTCTCCGAGGAATCGTCAGTAGGACAATCATCTACAGGATCCCCGTTCGATCCAAGAAATGTCTCAGAGAAATCTATAATATCGTTCTCTGAATACGTGTCTATCAATTGTTTTTTACGTAATTTCTTAGCCTAAGCTCGAGTCACAGCACACGATGGAAACACATCGTGATTCTTCAACGACAACATCATCTTTAGATGAAACAGTGATCGGCTCACGAACCATTTTGGGTTCGGCAACAACTTTTCCCCCAGCTAAATCGTTGCCCAACAATAATGATACACCCTTAATTGGCAGAGTAGGTCTTACTCCAACCACAGTTGGTCCCAAACCTAGGTCTGATGCCAAATAAATGTCATGAAGATTAACATTTACAAAGCCACCCTCAATACCCTGATCAATAACAAATTCATCAGTGGCAGAACTCCAATCCAAAGGTAGTATACCTTCTAACAACAATGATTGAGTCGTCACAGGATCACGTAGAATTGATATGAGATTGGCAGTATCATTTGTCAAAGACAAAGAACCAACAGACACAAAAGGTCTAAATTCCTCCTTAACCACATCAGCCTTTATATCAGTGGCCGGATCAACAAAATCGTGTGATCTGGTGAAACTAAGTCCATATGTGGACACAAACACACTGGGTGTTGCTTTATTATCTTTTTCCTTTTCCAAATACCAACAATCGGACATAACATGACGGTAGATAGTTTTGATAAAGTTTTATCCTGACTGTCAGAATATTTCGAACTAGAGAAGCTGGATTTTAGAAGAATCCTCAACTTTAGTGGATTCAACAGATACGTGTTTTTGCTGAGGTGGCAGGAATTTCTGTTTATAAAAAGTGGTTTTTTGTGTTAAAGTGTAATCATCGAAAAGAGTGGCTGATTCCTGTAGTGTTTCAACTTTCTTTTCATCCAAGTAAGTTTTGAGATCGTCACGTGCCCAACGTTTGAATTCCTCAATTAGACATAATTGTTTTAGTTTGTCAACACTATTGCTAATATGGATAGAATTACACTATCGATCAAAATAAACCTCTTTTTCGTGAGCAGATTCCATATAAGTTTGATTATCTTGCTTACGATAACCTCGAAACTTTTAGCGATAAGCCTCTGGTACTAACTCTTATGCTTTGAGAATAGCTGCTTTAACGTTATCATAATTTAGACAATCATATATATATAGAGCGGTATAAGCTTCTTGTGCTTTAACAGTTCAACCACTTTGTAATAACAATGACCATTTTTCGGTGGGCCATTCCATGGCTTGAGCAACCTTCTCAAAATGTTGAAAATATTCATCAACTTCATTTTCATTGAATGATGGTACTTTAACATATCGATTAAGTTCAAAATTATCATTTTGCCTTAGTCGATCGGAGTTGAGTCTAATTTCTTTTTCGGCTTCAATGGGAGCTTTCTCAGCCTCGAGATATTTATTTTCTCTTTCAGCTTCGATACGAGTTTGTTTTTTCTCGGCTTCGATACGAGCTTGTTCTCTCTTGGCTTCGATATGAGCTTGTTCAAAATCGAGTTGTTTGAGTTTTAGCTGAATTTCTAACTTATCTTTATCACTCAACTCCGATTGGCCAGTAGGGACACTAGAATATTCCTTGAATACTTCCTCAGGCAACAAATCATCATTGACTAGTATTTCAATAATACGCTTTTTAGTTCATTTTTTCTCATTGATCTTTTAACTTCTAGTTCTAAGACTTTGACAACTTCGAGCAATTCATTTTTGTCATATCTTTCTAGTTGTTCGAGGGAGGGTGATTGAAGAAAATCTCGATAATCAGACATGATCAAAATTTTTTGGCACTGATAAGTATAAATTGAATTATGATTTGAATTTAGATCGCATTTTGTCTCTCATTCAGATCTCGGACACTAGCCCCAATTTATTATGTTACATATTACAATTTACTCAATATTTAGTCCTCTATCTGGTCTGGAACATCATTGACATCTTATCGAGGGTTCACGATGAGCGACTTAATTTTGAGTTGATGTAGATACAATTCACTTAACAGAGAGCTAGCTAGCTCTGTATTCTTTGTTCTTCGTCGTGTTATCCATCGCTGAAGTTATATAATGTTTTCGTAAAAATGCTAATGTCGAATGTGAATCTGCTGAAGTTAAACGGTTTGTAATATTCGAAATGTATAAACGTTCCTCGTCAAATATCTAAAGTTCCCGATTAATAAGCATTATAACAATCACAGTTATAGCTTTCAAACTTTATAGCACACCAACTATAGCAAACCAACAATATATACTGTCTTTTGACGCATCGCGTTGGTTATACTTATAGGCGTAAGGAGAGTTTCTCGAAATGTCAGATTACGCAACAATATAAACGATACACCAGTGTTTACGTACACACACACACATATATTGTTGATTCTTACACACGAGAATTTTCTACAGTTTTTGTGAATAGGCGGGAATTTCGCAATACAGACTTAGCAGTATAATTTATGTACATTTCTACATATAAATTTAACTTAAACAAACATCGATACTAAAATAGATATAGGATAGTATGTTCGTCCCGAGTTATTGCTGACTTTTAACGGATGGTTTCTCTAGATTACTACCCCTATGGAAACTGTAACAGCTAAAGCTATTGTTGACTTTTAACGGGTGGTTTCTCTAGTTTACTACCCCTATGAGAACTGAATTAGCTACATATTTCGCTGTATTTCAGTTCTAACTTTTTCCAGTTTGCTAAGAGTTAATGTTATGCGTAAGGCTTAATCAAATTACGTTTGTAACGAACTTTTACAGAGTTGCATACAAACTTTAATTAACCCATTTATCATCAATGACCTTCACATCAGACTGTTGTTTATTATTCAAGTTTTAATATTTAATTTCGAAAGTTAATATTGAAAAAAATTCTCAATCTTCACTTCTCAGTATCACGTTACACTTTTGTTGCTCCGAATTGCTCATCTTTAAGTTTTCTTTCTAACCCTATATGAAATTTTAAATCACAAATTACACACATATACTATAGATATCCCCAAGCTAAAAATTAAATTTCGTTCTTCTAAGCACCTTTCTTTACTGAGACATAAACAAGACTGCCAAGCCTACATGCCACGCCCATCCTATTACTTTCTGTTTTTCGAAAAAATGTCAAAATTCTCTCTGACATTTGCTATTGGATTATTTATAACCAACAGAAAGATAAAAGTTAAATTTGCTGCATTTGTGTGAGGTTAGAATTGCCTATCCAACAAATTAAAAAATAATTATACCTCAGTTTCTTTCTGTAACATTGTGGTATTCACTTAGACCAACTAACGGAGATTTTCAAGCCCAGTTATAGATTAATTAGAAAGCTAGTTAAATTATAATATTTTTAGGGCACTCTAGTTTTTGTGTGTGCCAATACTTTGTATTCTAACTTGCATATTTTGATTTTTAAAAAAGTATTTGTACTACAAAACCCAAATACAAGTGCCCCCCCCCAGTGGTTCATCAGTAAATCTGCAGGTTTACAACGCTAAAAATCGGGTTTAGATACCTGTGGTGGTCAGAGCACAAATAGCCCATTGTGCAACTTTGTGCTTAACAACAACCAAACCAAACCCTAATACAAGTTGGGTTAAGTGTCGACGGGACATCGATGATAGAGTTCAAGACCCCACATGTAAGTACTAAATTTCTTGTTTTTTTATGTATGTTTTTATTTATTGTTATAAAGGTAACTAAAATGTAAAATTAGAAACTTATTAGGCTAGATAAGAAACATAAAAGACGAATGAGGATATTTCTCTGTGAGTAGTGCATAAAAGCTGCTCATGTGCTATGTAATTCAATACTTAGTTTACCTTAATTTAAACTACGATCTTGCCGGGTGATTTATTGGTTTGTTACGCTTTGCTAATGTTTAGATTCAAGTGAAAGAGAATAAAACATTAAAATTTAAATAAACGAAGTCATGAAAAGGTTAGAGATGTAAAGCTATTGTGATAAATAATTGTAATTGTAACAACCTCCAGTTATTCTAGAAAAAAAAACGCACTTTTTGATTTTATCTTATATTTTTTAACTTTTGATACAGATTATTTAGCTACAGTTTGTGCTAGAGTAGCGGAAATATGAAATAAAACGTATGTTTTACCAAAAACATCCTCTGATATTCACTTAGGAGGTTCTGGAAGCTAGGTAAATGAAATACGAAAACTGTAGGATGGAAAAAGTAGTTTTAATTTTAACACTCAGACTAATGAGAGTCTAAGCCAGTCTGACTTTGTAAGTTTTCAGACAAATTTTTAGTAAAAGATACTTTATTAAAAATTCTGATTTGTTTTTTGTTGTTGTTGTTGTTTCCAACAGACCTGTGTTGTTTACTAAAAGCGTTTACTCAGTAAATTCAAAATTATAGTACATTGATATGTATAGCTTCACAGATGCAAGGGTGGGTGGAATCCCCAGTTTGGTCTGGCTGGTGTTTGAGTCTAGTTTGGCTTGGGAAGATCAGGTTCAATTTGGACCTTTTCTCCCCTCTATGACAATTCTACTTCTTACGCCCAAAGCTATGTACATACGGATTTATAAAGACTGCCTTAATAAAAATAACGCTAGATTTATACACAAGGTTTCTAAACTTTACTAATAATTAGTAGAAATGTATTAACTAAAGCTACTGTTGACTTTTAATAGAAAGTTCCTCCAGTTTATTAACCGTTATTGAGAACTTTGGTTAGCTACAGCTTAGTATTTATTCTCACTACAAGGTTCCTCCAGTTTATTAACCATTGTGAGAATTGTATGAGCTAAAGCTATTGCTGACGTTTAATAGAAAGTTACTCCAGTTTATTAACCGTTATTGGGAACTTTGGTTAGCTACAGCTTAGTATTTATTCTCACTACAAAGTTCCTTCAGTTTATTAACCATTGTGAGAATTGTATGAGCTAAAGCTATTGCTGACGTTTAATAGAAAGTTACTCCAGTTTATTAACCATTGTGAGAATTGTATGAGCTAAAGCTATTGTTGACATTTAATAGAAAGTTCCTCCAGTTTATTAACCGTTATTGGGAACATTGGTTAGCTACAGCTTAGTATTTATTCTCACTACAAAGTTCCTCCAGTTTATTAACCATTGTGAGAATTGTATGAGCTAAAGCTATTGCTGACATTTAATAGAAAGTTCTCCAGTTTATTAACCGTTATTGGGAACTTTGTTTAGCTACAGCTTAGTATTTATTCTCACTACAAAGTTCCTCCAGTTTATTAACCATTGTGAGAATTGTATGAGCTAAAGCTATTGCTGACATTTAATAGAAAGTTCTCCAGTTTATTAAGCGTTATTGGGAACTTTGGTTAGCTACAGCTTAGTATTTATTCTCACTACAAAGTTCCTCCAGTTTATTAACCATTGTGAGAATTGTATGAGCTAAAGCTATTGCTGACATTCAATACAAGGATTCTTCAATTTACTAACTGTTATAGAAAATTTGTGGTTAGCTACAGCTTACTACTGAATTTCGTTGTATCGTTTTTCCAGATCTCAGAGTGTTGAGGGAACTGTGTTAATTAACACTTTTTGTTTTCCTACCTTATACTTAATTTTCGTTCAGCCACCTAGTTTGGTAAACCAGTATTTTTCTTGAGCCATCTTCTGACTGTTTAGTTATACTTTAAAGTTCACATTTCCTCTAATAATCTTATGCAATTGTTAAACCATCAGATTTCTACTCCATTGTAATCTTTAGTCATGTATAACGAATTATATTGATTTCCTACCAATCATTTCTCTTTAACCTACGTTAGTTTTGGTATTCCACCTAGAATCTACAATCTGAACTAAAATGTAATGAGAATTTCGAAGAATTCTGTTTCTAATACATACTAGTTGAATCTTTTAACTTTAATAAACTTTAATTAGGGTTTAGGTAAATTATATTATTTTTTATGTGAACCATATTACCCTACGAAACGATTAATGAGGATTTCAGTGAATTTTATTGTTTCAAGTTATATAACATTACGAAAGTTTTAATTAGACTTTCAGCGAATGTTATTGTTTTAAATCGGTTTTTATGTTGATCATATAACTTTAAGAAAGGTATAACAAGGATTTAAGATCTTTGTCGTTTGAAGTAAGTTTTATGTGAATCATAAAAGGTTAAAAAAATTAAATGAGAATTTCAGCTAACTTCATTGTTTCAAATAGATGCCCCCCAGTGGCACAGCGGTATGTCTGCGGACTTACAACGCTAGAAACCGGGTTTCGATACACGTGGTGGGCAGAGCACAGATAGCCCTTGTGTAGCTTTGTGCATAATTAAAAAACAAACAAACACTTCAAAGAGATTTAATTTGGATCATATAAGCTTAACAAAACTTTAATGGGGGTTTGATAAACTTTTATTGTTTCAAGTGGGTTTAGCCTTAAAAAAGATTCATTGAGGATTTCAGCGAACTTCGTTGTTTCAGTTAAATTAATATGGCTCATGTAACCGTAAATAGGGTTTAACGAAGAGTTCAGCAAACTTTGTTGTTTCAGGTAGGTTATATGAATCATATCACCTTAATAAGCATATAATTCTGATTTCGGTGTAGAGAAATTCAGCTTTATGTTAAGAATGATCTTAGTGGATTGTAATTAGAGTTTATAATGTTAAATTAGATTTACGATTAATCTACAGTATAGAAACTGTACAATGACTATTCTATCAAGAACTAAATAATAAAATCCATGGTAAAATGATATGCTGTTTTACAGCATCACATTGTGTTTTTTTTTTTTTGCTTTTGTGATTTCATTATATTTCTTTTGGCCTATTTTTCTAAGATCACAAGATGCTACGTTTTTTGTGTGTTTTAGGAGGTTTGACATACATTTTTATGTCAGAATAGGTAAAATTGTTCGTTGGTAGCTGTGCTTCAAATCAGGTTCCTCTCTAAAATGACATCATTAGAAATAACTTCGGTATTTCACGGAAATATCCGAGAAACAATATATCCTATCAATATCATAAGAAAAAACCAACAAAGCTGTCAGGTGCTGCTATCAACAAGTTATAAAAGGAAGGTCGAAGATCGAAGAGAATCGTGCCGTTGACAACCGTTGTCAGCGGCACGTGCCTATCGTTCTAATGAGCAGATCGATCCAGGTAACAGACCAACCCAACCAGAAGAAATAAATCTTCTCGATAAACCGACAGCTTACAGCTACTAATGAATTCATAAACGTTGGCGATAACTCATAAAGAGGAGTATCACTCTGAACAATGAAGTCGCTAGTCATCGCTCTTGCTGTCACGGAGTGAAAGAACCGTTCATTTTGGTTTTATTTTTTATAGAGCACAGCTGATAAGCGGTTTTGTTCAACTCGCTTCTTCTCCGATACTAAGCCCAAAATTTTGAACTGATTGGCATAAATATGTGGTTAACGTGGCGTGAACTTGGTCTAGGTTTGAATGATGGTTGTGTTTACTAACTTCTGTAGAGGTTATCGTTCACACGCTAACTATCACAACGAGCCACAGCTAGCTATTTATATCATATAACATCAGTTTCGTGCTACTGAAAACCATTGTTCACACAATTTCTACAAAAATCCTTATTCTACATTCTGTATGTATACTCATTTTGCCACGTTATATATACATATATATGGTTTGCCCTAATTTATGATTTGTGTACATCCTTTTTTGTTTTAGTTGTTTATATATACATGTCTTTGATTTGGCAGTTTGTGCTCGCACCAGCGTTTTTACTGTTCTTTCTATGTAGTTTTTGTTCTTACAGTGTATTAGATATTTTTATAGGAGAATTATAATTTTCTAAGTGGTTGGTATATCAATACATTGCTAGCAAAGTGTAACAACACTTGTTTGGAAAGTTATCAGAGAGTGACAATCCGTTGTTTGAGTGAAACTTCAACATAATGTTATCCAAAGTTGACAATAAATTTATTAATAAATGAAAAACAAGTTTGTTTATTGTATAAAAATGTAACCAAATTTTCAATAACAACGAAACCCTTTTCCTTGCAGACGCAACGTGCTACAGATACAAAACGCGAAAGGAGTTGACTATATTGGACCAGTAAAATGGTCTCTTGCACTGTGCCTAATGGCTGTCTTCGTTTTAGTATATTTCTCATTATGGAAAGGCGTTAAAAGTTCTGGAAAGGTTAGTACAAACAGACTTCTGTAAAAAAAAAGTACTTTTCAGTAATCCGTTATTTATACCTTTATACAATGATGTACTAGTCAAACTTATATCTGAACAGCATCCTACTTCGTGAAGTATCTTCAGTAAAATATTGAAGATGTCTCTAGACTATATTTGGTTCAATCTTTTAAACAAACTCAATTTGTATGACTGCTTCTTTAGTACCACACTAAAAAGTATTCAAAAACAGATTCTTAAAATGATTAGACTAAAACAATAACACGGATTATTAAAATATATTTCATATGACGTCATGCTAAACTTTACTGTTTACCATAATTGTGTTGTGTTTTCTTTAGGCCGTCTGGTTTACTGCTACTATGCCATATGTTGTCTTGTTTATCCTGTTCTTTCGTGGTATAACACTAGATGGCGCTCTGGATGGCATCGTGTTTTATCTTTCACCACAATGGGACAAATTGGCAAAAGCCGAGGTAAATTTTGCAAATAAAAACACACACACACACACACACACAAATGTCACTTTAAATACAATCACCTCAAAACACATGAGAAAAGGTTTAACCTTAAAATACACAAGGTAAGAATATCCCAGTAAAATTAGAACTATTTCAATACTTACGGTATAGTATGGGTAAAAGTTTCAAATTAAATTATAAGTTAGGACAGTCATTTTCATATAGACGAATTAAGAATATTGTACTGCAGTAAGTGATAAAGATACCGAGATAATCTCACAATGGTGTAGATACAAACGTAATACTTTCATGATTCTGGGAGCTAGATATTCTTATCGTGATATAGATACTAAGATATATTACCATGATACAAAAACCAAGGAGATCTTACCATTATACAAATACCGATGTAACATTTTATTGATGCAGATATTGAGCTAATCGTATCATAATATAGATACCTAGGTAATATTACTATGATATAGATAATTGGATGAGCCTGAACTGTATTGTTTTCTATATACAGTCAACAAAGAAAGTTAAACATCACGTTCATTTTCCAAAGGTTTTGAGTATTTATTAGGTCGTCAAAAATTAATGTCGGTTTTTTTTAGATGAAAGAACCTGAACAACTTATATATCAAAACAAAATATTTATTAAATGAAATAGTCTCCATTCTTATCTATGATGATTTTCCATCTTATAATCAGGTTGCCCTGATTAAAGAAATCACTTGGCTTGGAGAGTTTGTGAGACACTCAAACACCTTCTTTATGAAGTTTTCCAATATTTCTTAGATGTTTAAGTGTTGTTTCAAGAGAGACATGCAATTTCAGGGCCATTTCACGAGACTGTTGCCTTGGATTAGACTCAACAAGCGTCTTCAGAGCATCAATATCAATTCCAACATGTCGGTCCCTACCATCACAGTTTTTAAGGCTAAAGTCACCTGAATGAAATTTGCTGAACCATAGTTGACACTTACGAAAATTCAAAACATTTCCATAAACTTCTTTGATATTCTTTGTGGCTACAGAGACGTTGTTTTCCTTCTTGTATTCAAACAGCATTACATGCCGAATATGTGTCTCGTCATGTGCCATCACTATAAGGGAGTAGAGTATACTAAACTTTACCCATTATACAGGCTACACTAACGTGACGTGTAAGTGATTTGTTTAACTATTATACATGACGCACGTTTTTTGGGGAATGGTTAATGAAAGTGCTCCAAAACGCGACATTAATTTCTTGACGACCTAATACTTATAGTTCATTTAATACACTTTTCATTAAAACATCGGAATACTTAAATTACAATTTTTGAGACTTCATAATCATGGCATATAACTAAAAATCATCTTGTTTTATTCTACAGGTGTGGATTGATGCAGCGACTCAAATCTTCTTTTCTCTTGGTCCAGGTTTTGGTACCCTACTTGCTCTGTCAAGTTATAATACTTTTCATAATAACTGTTACAGGTATGAGATTGTTGAGTAGATCAACAGTTGTTTCTACAATAATTGTTAAATGTATTGTTTTTTTACTGTCCACAAATAAAGTAGTTTGTATGATATCACATCAAAATAACGATTGAGAATATTTTTTAACAAATCTTTCTTTACTGGAAAACCTCACATTTTATGTGCCTCACGTCTTTGCCGACGAGGTGTTTCTCTCAGTACCAGAACTCACGAGATCGGCTGGGCATGCAACAGACGTAGCCTCAGTTGAAACCTATTTATAATAAATGTTTATGAGATATCAATTCATATGGTATATAATGACCATGCTAGCGAAACGTGATTGCTAGTTTATAAGATATTGTATCATAATAAGACTTGCTATACTTTTTGACAAATATTCCTTCGCTAGCCCTGTACTGGTCCATAATAAGAAGAATATAACAGAACTTAAGTCGCATACTTTCGGTGCTATCCGCTGCTCCCATGGCAACATTAGTGTGCCCAGCCGCTCTGATGAGCTCTGGTGTTGAAGTGATAGACTAGACGGAAGGAAGCTAGTTAATAGCACCCATTGCCAATTCTAAGGCTACTCTAACCGAATAATAGAATTTTACTATTGTTTTTGTAATGCGCTGAAGGCCTTAAATAAATTATAGTTATATATATCATTTCAACTAAGGTTTTTGTGTGTTTCATACCCAGTCGACCTGACGAACTCTAGCGTTGAGCAAAATGCCTCGTCGGCATCTAGATACGGTAAACAGACAACGGGAAACAAACAAAACTTGTATTTGTTTGTTTGAAGTTAAGCACAAGGCTACACAATGGGATGTCTGTGCTCTGCCCACCACGGGTATCGAAACCCGGTTTCTAGCGTTGTAAGTCCGTAGACATACCGCTGTGCCAAACAAAGTGTGTAGTAGAAATACTATTGGAAAAAAGATATAGGGTTAGTAAAGAAACATTTGCTAAAATTTATTACCAGTCTTATTGTGATATAATGTTCCAGAAACTACCGAGCTACAGATCACACTTCAACATCATATGTGTTATACACAATATGAAATAAGTTAATCTTTGTTTCAAGTAATAGCTGTTACAAGTGCGTAAAGAGTAGGAGAATCTACATCTGTTACAATTATCTAATTTTTTTTAAAAAGTGTTAAAAATAATTGCTAAATGGTGAATAAAACTCAATAACAGATGGTAATGTTGTTGTTGTTATATTTTTTGTTTTTTGTGTGCGAAACCAAGGTCTTGTTCGGGTTATGATCGATAATTCATGCAAATCTACACAAGGACAGTCTGCTTAGCCATCCCTAATTTTGAAATGATAGACTAGATGGGAGTAACTAGTTAAAAACCCTGCCAACACTTGGGTCACTCTATTCGAGTCCCCCCCGCTGGGACAGCGGTAAGTCTTCGGATTTACAACGCTAAAATCAGGGGTTCGATTCCCCTCGGTGGACACAGCAGATAGCCCGATGTGGCTTTGCTCTAAGAAAAACACACACTCTAATCGAATAATGGGATATCATCATCAATTTTATCAAGTACTCAAGGCTCTTAGTGCGTAGCGCGATTTTGCGGCAATGGAATACAACAAAGATCATCGGATTTACAGGTCAGGCACAAAAATACTTGGCCACGCCCGATCTCTCTAGAGTTCAAGATACGAGTTTAATAGTATCGTACAGCAATGAGCGGTTATAGAAGTTTAACACATTGCTGTACCATATGTTAAACTTCTATAACCGGTCATTGCTGTACGATACTGTTAAACTCGTATAACTGGACATTGCTGTACCATATGTTAAACTTCTATAACCGGTCATTGCTGTACGATACTGTTAAACTCGTATAACTGGACATTGCTGTACCATATCCAGTTATACGAGTTTAACAGTATCGTACAGCAATGACCGGTTATAGAAGTTTAACATATGGTACAGCAATGACCGGTTATACGAGTTTTAACAGGATTGTACAGGAATGACCGGTTATAACATCATCAAACGAGAGAAGTAGGAAAGGTGAAATAAATATAAAATACGGTTAGAATAAAATAAAACAAAATTTTGAATAAAGCAAAATGAAATAAATGGGAAATAACACATAAATTTCAGGTACATAATAGGTAAGTTTAATTACAATACTTTTTCTGTTACAATACTAGTGGTAGATAAGCTGAGCTACAATAATTCCTCTCTTAACTGTTAAGGGTATAAGTATTTTGTTCTATGAATCTTTTATCTCTTTTTTTATTATTATTACTGCAAGGGAATGTAATTGTTTCTACGTAACATTATTTTACTTAATTTACACATAGGTAGATAAAGAAAAACTACTGATTTAGAATCAATATTGATTTATTAATCAACAGTTTTAAGGTTTATGTTTGTTTGTTTTTTCACTCCACTAGGGATGCTATATTTACCAGCAGTATCAACTGTGTTACAAGCTTCCTAGCTGGGTTTGTTATTTTCTCAGTTTTAGGCTATATGGCCCACATGTCGCAGAGAGACATCCAGACCGTCGCTACTGATGGTGAGTACCAATATATAATAACTACTTCCTTGTAAAGAGATTTCCTTATACTATTATAATAAAACTGTGTAGGCAACAGTGGTGTAGTGCTAAATTTTGTAGTGCCGGAGTGTGACGTCACCATTAGGGTAAGGGTCTCATTTGTGAGTCCATTTTTATATAAATAAAATATATGCAGCGCTAACTATTTGAGACTACTTATATTAGTACCAAATTGAATACACATATATTAGCGAGAGAAAACATGCAACTCAGCTTCCTTTAAATTAAAATGCAAGGTCAAATTCAAATCGTTATCAAAACAAGTTTTAAAATCGCATACCTTATTAATTCATTATCTTTGTAACTGCACTACAGTATTAACAAACTTGACTTTTGTAATACCTTGCATGCCTCCTATCCTGCCAAAAGAATATCTATAAAAAACAAACTTCATTGGCTATTATGTAAATAATAAATCTTTTAAGTGCTTTAATCCCATATTCATGTGGGGTTAATAAATACTTGACGTGTGACAAAATCATTTCACAATTTTCACGCTCTGACACATTCTCTTGAACCGGAACACTCACACTGTGCCAAAAGCCAGCTCCTGAGGGAGAGTGGGTGCTTGGCGATCTAAGAACTCTAACAGTGGACACAGGGGATCACACACAGATAGACTGTTCGCTGGTACTTCAAGTGTTTGGTTATTAAAGACATTTAATTGCAGGTGTAAACTGAATAACTTACATATATATATGTATATATTTTTTTGAATTTTTGGGATTCAGCTCCAATTTCAGGTGCCGGAGTGGTGTTCCAGTGTACTCCAGCAGCACTACATCCCTGGTAGGCAAGCTAAACCAGGATAATATTAAAGTAGATATTTAAAAGTTCTTAAGGCATTTGATCCCCAAAAAAACATTTCTAATTTCACATTTAAAATATGTGCAACATATAAGTTATTAAGCTTGTCTCTTTGTTTCTATACTTTTTGTTTGCATCTTATTACTTAATGTTTAATAATTACTGTCTGGTTATATAGGGCCAGGCCTTGTATTTGTGGTATATCCGGAAGCAATAGCAACTATGAAAGGTTCCGTGTTTTGGTCAATCCTGTTCTTCATCATGTTAATAACGTTGGGTCTAGACAGCACGGTAAGTAGAGCTGGGAAAATATGTAATGTATATGAAACTAGGCTGAGACAAAACTATAATAAAATGTGAGTAAAATGAGAAAGTAATGCAAAAACTAGTCAAACATTAGCTTAGGGCTAGACGGCATACTAAATAAAGATCGGTAAAATTAGTAGATAATGTAACCTTATTGTAGGCCTACACAACAAAGTAACTAAACGGAGGTGGTAACTAATGCATCGAACTTGTGAAACATTACATTAAACTTAAACTACATGGTAAATTATTTACACAATAAACTATACGGTTGCAGTATGCAGATTCTACATATATTGTTCTTCCATAGTATTTTGTTCTTTTTCTATAAAAATCTTAACTTTTTCTAAATTCTAATTTCAGGACATTAAATCCTATTGAGTTCATGAGTAAACTTTGGCTTGAGGTTTTAGTTTTTGTAGCTTGACCAGTAAAAAATAAAACGTCCATTGTTCTGTGGGATAGTTGCATTGTGTCCTTCTTGACCACGTGTGAGTAGGATATCTGTCTCATGGAACAGAGCTACTTACGCATTTCGTTGCTGTTTTCTGATTATTGAGTTCAAGGCCAGCTATGGGGGTGTTGTGGTGGGCCGTGCGCCCCCCCCCACTTATCTCCATCCTTAGCGGTTTAACAAATCAAATGAGCAGATTATTTTTTTTAAATGACTAAGAAGTGTCAACAAAATATCCACATGCGCCCCCCTCCCCAAGGAAGAGGAACTGGAGCAGAATCTGTTTAGCTCTAAAGAAAGTGTGTATTGCAAATGCAGTTTGTTAGGAAATATGGATCTCTGGTCTTAAAAGTGACAATACTGGCTGTGCGTGTTTTAACCTTGTTGACTACTTTCTTCAGACTGCAGATCGCGTGTATTTCGCTTTACTTCCATTATGTTTACCGTAGAAACACATTCCTGTATCTTTCAATAGTCTTTCCACTGGACGATAAGTTTATTTTATGTTGTTGTTTTTTTTTCCGGCAAAGTGTTTTAATTTGATTTTCATTTTGTGGTCTGACCAGTTACAGATCACTGCACATTTCCATCTACACATTCGAGCCAGGAATCTCTCATTATTTGGTTATTGTGCGCATGTATAACCTTGAATTACCAAACGGTCACCTAAGGTAAAGGCCACTAACTAATGGTAATAATTGGTATCCGATCGCCACAGACGTACAGTATGTATACGCAAACAAATTGTGACATAATTAAAGACATAATAGGCATAAACAACACAGTAAGAAAACTCCGGAAAAATGTAAAATTACATCTCCTTTTACCATTACCCAGTTCATTAAATACATTTATTTTTAGGTCTTCCAGTAAAAGCGATATTTTAAATCCTGAGAAGTGTACATTTTAAGTCTTAAAATCTCTGAAATTACAAAATTTCTATTGACTGTATTTGGATATTCGAGTTTTTACACTTCTGAAATATCATTTAACATTTAATAAAAGCAGTCATAAAACGTAACTGAGAATCAACTGTTATCTATCAAATCAGCATATTTTTTTCCTATAACGTAATATTATTGTTTTCTTTTTTATCATAACTAAGTACCAATTAATAATATTTCAAATTTGCCGGGTTTCAAATGACTTGTATGTGACTATTTATAGTTTGGCGGTCTAGAAGCCATGATAACAGGACTGTGCGATGAATATCCCACTGTACTACGTCGACATCGAGAAATATTCGTTGGAGTTTTGATTCTATTTATTTATCTGTGTGCTCTACCAACTACAACATACGTAAGTATCTTCTGTTTATATAATGTATGTTCTATCATGTCCAACATGCATATATGCGGGTATCTTCTGTTTATGTAATGTGTATTCAACCAACTAAAAACCTATCAGGGACGTAGTCAGCACTAGAGAGTAGGGAGAGTCTTTTTCCAAAAAATGTGGTCCTCTCCTTTTCTTTTACACAAATAACTTAAGTGATTTACCTTAGACGAAATGAAACTTGTAAAACGAATGTATTCAAAACTTATGAGTATCAAGTGTTTATTTAAAAAACAAAAACAAAAGATAGTTGGCCTTTTAGACTTTGTTAGAATATTGGGATGGTCTTTCGACTTCTCTGACTCTCAATGACTATGCCCATGCCTATGTATCATCTGTTTATATGTGTGTGTTTTATCGACTATAACCTATGTATCTGTTGTTTACGTATCTACGTGTTCTATCAGATACAGTATAGGTAACCTCTCTTTATATATCCAAACGTGTTAAAATAACAGCAATCTACGTGGGTATATTCTGTATATATACACGTGTGTTCTACCAACTACAATCTACCTTTAAGTTATAATTATATACTAGCATGTTATACTAAGTACAACCAACGTATCTTCTGATCATATATCTGTATATACACGTCTGTGTCCTATCAACTACAGCCTACGTATCTTATCTTTATATGTGCCCATGTTTTCTTCCAGCTGCAGCCTATTAGATTATATTTTGTTAATATATACTCGCGTGTTCTACAAACTACAACCTCTATGAATATATTCTGCTTATACTTACATACATACCTCTGTGTTCAACCACATGTAGCGTATGTGCGTATCTTCTGTTTATATACTTGGGTGTCCTACAAACTGCAGCCTACGTATCTTTATTTTATATTGTTGTAGGCTATGTTTTTTAATGTTTTAGTTTAGAAACTTGTATGCTAAAGAGAGTTTTAGCATGACGTATTGATGATATGTTACGAAAGGAAGTTTAATAATGAATGTTAAGCTTACTTTGTTAGTTATACTTGGTTATCGCTAGGTAGTGCAACCGAGTAAGTTGTAAAACTTATTTGAAAAAATAAAATGCTTTCCTTTCACCAAGGAAACTAGACTTTGTATTATTTTATCGAATAATCAAGAAGAATCCGCTCAACGTTACAACACTGATGTCAGCAGTAGGATTATTTGGTAAAAATAAAATAGAATCCAAACTGAACTTCAAGATAACGACAAGTGCTCGAAATGCGGTTGAAAATGGAATGGAAATGACGAAGCACACAGCAAGGTCAAGAAGAAAGAAACAGAAAAATAAAAGAAGACCAAGAAGAAAGAGACAGGAATTTGAGAAAGGAGTTGAAAGAAAGAGGCGTAAGAGATAAAGAAGTATTAGTATAAATTTCGTTGAAAACAAGATCAAAGAATCTGTTGGAGATGTTCAGAAAGATTATAGCAGCAAAAATGAAGCAATACATCTATTAAGTGCCGAAAGGCTGTAATGACAAACTGAAGAAGTGAAAAAGAACAACAAAGAAGTACAAAAAGATTATAGCAGCAAAACCAACGAAGTAAAATGAATGTCATTGACAGAATAAAACACCTGGAAAATTCAAGATCAAACCATCCACACGTTTTTCTGTACCTGCCCAATAATTTCATCCTCAAACACCTTTAAAATGTGGAACAGGATAACCCATTTGGTATACACATGTTACCATCACTGTTTTGCCATCTATGACTCAGAACACTCCTGAACTTCTATACATATTTTTACCTCAGCAAGATACAGAATTTGGCAGGCTGGTTCAACAGCATCGCATAATCAAGAAACCAACAAACTATGATAGAAAGGTACCATGGGAGGCAAATCAGATTCAGTTTAAGATAATCTCTAAAGTGAATGGCTGGTAGTAAAAAAAAACGCTTTTCAACTTGCTGCCCATTTAAAAAGACCAGCTTTAATAACATTAATGCAATCTGAGAGCCATAATAACTAAGAAGAATTCGCAGTTTCCTTATCGAACAGCTTTAGATAACACACCAGAAGGAAGTTTCCAAAGTCGAATTCAGAAGCAGAGGAAAGATGAAACTTTAGATGAACTTATAGAAGATGTGGAAAGGCTTGCCCAGTTACGTTATGTAAATACTCCACGTGGAATAATGGATTTGTTGACACGTAACCAATTCATAGAAGCCTTAGTGGATGAGAACATTCAAATTAGGCTAAGGCAGATTAGGTGTAGATCCTGTTTAGTTGGCGTTGGAACTAGAATCAAATAAACTAGCAAGCCGATAACCAAATTCATCATCTAGGAATTATGAACTTATCATTTCAAATAGTGTAGAAAAATAAATCCATTTGGTGGAAGTCTAGAAGAAATCAAAGAATTTGTTAGACAACTGTTTACTCAGTAGGAAGAAAGTAAACCACAAGACAAAAAGTATTTCAACTGCAACTTAAATGGGCGTATTACCAAGAGCTGCAGAAGAAAGCCTTTAATTAGAGAGTTGTTTACTCAAGAAAAAGGAAGTAAACCACAAGCAGAAGGTGTTTCATCTGTAACATAAAAGTATATAGTGCTAGAAAGTACTCTCGATGGATGACAGGAGAAGAAGACTGCTATACACGTGGAAAACAATAAATACGAGATTGTGAAGAATCAGTCATTGACAATAAACTAAGGAAACGATATCTTGAGGGTAAAAAAACTCCATCTGTCCCAGTGTTTACCTTTGTTATAAATAAAGATCACCTTGCACTCTATTTACACTATGACCAATCTCTTTCCAACTTCAAACCAAGTCAGGCTCAGAGATTCAGATTTGTTCCGATATATTTTCTGTTGATCCTCCTCTTATTTGCGATTACCGCTCTTATATGAACAAGAAATCAGGATACCTGGTTGTTCTACACGAATATTTTCTGTTGATCCTCTTGTTCATATAAGAGAGGTAATCGCAAATAAGGAGAAATCAAGATACTTGGTTGTTCTACACGAATATTTTCTGTTTATTTACCTGTCTATTGTACTAAAAAACCTACGTGAGTATCTCCTGTTTATATATATCCAAACACAAAGTACGTGTGTATATTCTGTTTACATATTTATGTGTTGTAGTAATCACAAGCTACTTGTGTATCGCTTATTTATATACCTGCATGTCATTTCTACTAACGTGTGTTTAGAAAATTCTAAAAATGTTATTTAACTAATAACCTAAAGAAATGTCTGTAATTTCCTATTACGAAAATTTCAAAGTATTATTTAGAATATGTAACTACCTTATCTAATCTTTATTCATAGTATTATCCTAAAGCTTTTCAGGTTGTTTTCAACAATAAATATAAATAGATTAAGTCCAACAGCTTTTCAAAATGAAACAAGTGTTCTATTTAAAAATCGTTTCATATATATTTAAAAATATTTTTTTCTTAAACGGCTTTGACTAATTAAAGATTGATACATGCGGTAACAGCATATGTATGGTTAGTTAGGGCTTGACAAATCTAGAATGCAACAACAGTTTTAACTAGTTAAAACTTGCTACGTGAGGTAACAACGAGAGTTTTTAACTTGTTAAAGCTTGATACATGCGGTAACAATCAGAGTTTGGGCTAGATAAGAGCTTTATACCTGCTGTAACAGTGAGAGTTTTGGCTAGTTAGTGGGAATAATGAAATTTTTGACTAGTTAGAGCTCGATACATGCGGTAGAAACAGGAATTTTGACTAGTTAGAGCTCGATACATGCAGTAACAACAGGAATTTTGACTAGATAGAGCTCGATACATGCGGTAACAACAGGAATTTTGACTATTTAGAGCTCGATACATGCGGTAACAACAGGAATTTTGACTAGATAGAGCTCGATACATGCAGTAGCAATAGGAATTTTGACTAGTTACAGCTCGATACATGCGGTAACAACAGGAATTTTGACTATTTAGAGCTCGATACATGCGGTAACAACAGGAATTTTGACTAGTTAGAGCTCGATACATGCGGTAGAAACAGGAATTTTGACTAGTTAGTGCTCGATACATGCGGTAGAAACAGGAATTTTGACTAGTTAGTGCTCGATACATGCAGTAACAACAGGAATTTTCACTAGTTAGAGCTCGATACATGCGGTAACAACAGGAATTTTGACTAGTTAGAGCTCGATACATGCGGTAACAACAGGAATTTTAACTAGTTAGAGCTCGATACATGCGGTAACAACAGGAATTTTAACTAGTTAGAGCTCGATACATGCGGTAACATCAGGAATTTTGACTAGTTAGAGCTCGATACATGCGGTAACATCAGGAATTTTGACTAGTTAGAGCTCGATACATGCGGTAACAAGGTTGGATACAGAGTTTGATAGAACCGAGAAAAAGAAGCTTAGTTTGTTGGAATTTATATACATAATAAACGTTTTGGCTGGTTCGAGCTTGATACAAGTATAATAATAATGATAGTCTTTTTTCTCACAGTCGTATTTGGTATGTAAAACAACAGCCTGATTTTGTTCGTTCACTATTTTTGGCAGGGTGGTAGCTATGTAGTAAACTTACTGGACTCCTACGGTACATCGATGTCCGTTTTGTTTGTCGTCTTTGTGGAGGCAGCCACAGTTTGCTGGTTTTATGGTGAGTAATAAAGGTTTTTTTAATAACACTAACGCTTTTAACCTACTTTAAGCTTCATCTGGTTGACGTCAACTAGCACACTAATTTATTTATTTTCCACATAGATTGTGAAATTTATGTCTGTAAAGAAATTCCATTCACTTTCAAACATGGGACGGAAATTGTATCTCACCAATATAAATCCAGTATACATTATATACATGTTAATAGCCAGTTTATAATCTTGGAAAAATTAGATTCGCTTTTTAATGTTTCTGTTTCCGTAAAGCGTCTTTTTATCAGTCGTAACATTTTGTCTGCATTGGTCGTCTGCGCAGCAAAGGCCCTGGACCAATATTTCCCCGTTCTCCCTCCTCTTCTACTCACTATCGCGTATGTACAATGATCTCCTAATAAAGCTAATTAAAAATGATAAGGAATGAAATTACATTCCATCCCCTGACTGTTATCTTTTGAAACAATATTAGCGCGCGTGTGTGTGTGTGCGCGCGCGCTCGCTATGTCGATTCCGATTTTCGAAAGCAATAACGGTTGGTCATTTGCGAATAAACACACCCTTTTTATAGTTCAAAGCATCGTCTGGACCATTTCTTAGGCTTAACACAAAACTGCCAAATATTTAAGTTAACTATCTGTGAAAACTAGTTCGAACTGAATCGTTATTTTTAAACTCATATTTATTGAACAAGCTTCCATCTCATCTTGAAATGTATGCACGTGAATATGTTTACAAAAGATAATGTCTTGTTTCATTACAACAATAGTGAGAAACAGCGTAATATATAGAATTAAAAAAACTGATAAATCTTAGAAAACCTTTTTCCACAACATCGTTTTCTTTGTATAGGCGTGTCAGTTTTGAACAGAAAAGTTGACAGCTAGCTCTATAGATATTAAGTTTGGTGATAAAAACCTGATAAATTTGTTATTACTTTTGTCACGCCGAATCTTACTTTTATGGTTTCGTTTTTATTATTATTACTATTATTAATTCTTCAGTTCTTTTTATATAAAACTTGCACAGGTTTTTGGGTAGGCCTCTAAGACTTCATATTATGGGTCGTGGTGTGACTGTCCTGCTCGTTCCACTTATTCTTTTGTTACTGTGAATGTACATACATATAAAATAACGTCATAGAATGCTCTCAGTGACCGCAATTTTTATCGATGTCTCATCTCTTGCAATAAGCATTTATAGATGTTTTATTCGTTTACTTCTTTGCAGTGGTTACTTAGAACCAGTGAAGTTACGATATGACTAATCATTGGAACAACTTACAGAGTTTTGTTGATAACATAATTACAGTGACATCATAATTTTATCCTTACAAATTATGTTGTAATTTGAAGGCAGTTGTTGCTCGTTAAGCCTATTAATTATTCTGACCGTTTCTGTAGGAAATCGTAGCGCCAGCTGTTGATAATTTATAATACTATAAAATAGATTGACACTGAATAAAAGTGATGATCAAAAGTATAAATTACTTGAGTGACGGTAGTAAACTTGAGTTTCACAGTTTTTACTTCAACGACTGTCGTGCTTCTGTAATGTGTAAACGTTTGGTTACTCCACGCTGTGTCCTTTTTGTTTAGGTGTCTAGCAGTAACATCTGCAACTTCTGTTTTGATCCTTTAGTTTAGGGTATTAAATATCCTATATTCAAGGAAGAGAAATTAAATAGTAGTTACATGTTTCGGAAACATGAGCTTTAGATACATCAAAAATTTCCAAGAGCAACAAAAAATATACAGTTATAAAAATGCCCTACAGTGTAGGAAATAATCAATACAAACAGTGTTATTGTTAAACGTTAAAATATTTTATAATTTAAAACAAAATGCTTCTGCCAAGCACTGAACGATGAAACAGTTATGCAATAAAAATGTGATGTGAAACTTTAAGGAATGCATAAGTGCGTCTAATAAACATATAAGAAGAGGTAACGCAGAAGTATTTTTTCACAGACTTGGTTCCAGATCACACACAAAAGTGATCTTTGTAGAATGAATTTATGCATAACTGGCAAAAAACAAACATTACAGTAGCATCTCTCCAAGAATAAACCTCTCTAGAAAACTCTAATTATCTATCTATCTATATATGGCAGATTTTGTTAAACAAGACCGATGTCTGTAGGTTTACTTTCTTCTTAGAATTCTTCTCAAGAAGTCGATAAGCCGTCTTAACGTTGTTAGAACAACGGGTAAAAGTTGTAGCTAGTGATGAGTTGGCCGACGCGTTTCGAATGGGTTCTGCATCCATTATCAAGGCTGAATGTTGTGTGAATTGTGATTACTGTTGGTGGGATATTTATAGGTATGGGTAAGCAGGTGGTGGTATCTAGGTCGCGGAAGGCGTTAATTGGTGGAGTGTTGTATTGTGGCTTGGGGGTTTCTCGCCAAGAAATAGCAGTGTGCGTGCTGTT
>NW_013666777.1:304068-304978 GCF_000517525.1 Limulus polyphemus
GGGGGGGGGCTACAAAGAAAGAACATAGACAATATTTTATATATGGGTACTTTCTCTCTCCTACCTATTTTAGTTTTTCCTAAAATTCTTTATAAAGTCGTATATATAGATATATGTGTGTATAATAAGTATGTATATATATATTGGCTTATAGTTTTAAAAATCGTACAAAAACTATATTTGGAAAAACTTTTGTTATATATACCTTAGGAGCCCAGCGGTTTTCGGAACAAGTACAGAAAATGCTGGGATTTAGACCTGGGATCTTTTGGAGGCTCTGCTGGACCTATGTCAGCCCAATTTTTATACTCGTAAGTATTTATATATATATATATATCTGTATAGGACTTGTTGAACATTCGCTAAATGAATTCCTCATGAGGGGGTTTCTACCTTTCTCTATCCTCATTCAGCCTTATCTAACCATTTTTATTATCATGGTTGATTATTACTGTCGTTTCTGAATAAATACCGTCTGTACTGCACTTTATGATTATTCGCGTGAATTGTATATAATAAAGTTTACTTCTACATTACACATGGATCATTATTACTGTCGTTTCTGTATAAATACCGTCTGTGCTGCATTAGATAATTGTCAGCGTTTCTTGTATATAATTACGTTTACTTCTGTTACACATGGTTGATTACACAGGCCTGCGAATTTAAACTTCATGAAAGTTGTTTTGGTTTCAATAGCAGATTTTCCATAATTCAGCTATGTTACTAAGATCAAACTATTATTTCGTTTACCACAATGAGCATTTTTTATTGTATTGTTTGTTAACAAAAAATACAAACAAACTGATGAAAAGAGAAGAACACTGATGTCAAACGATTATGCATCCTCATTCATCCTGATTTTGGTGTATGAAATTTACGTCTTTTAGTCTTAAAACTATGTGCTGTG
>NW_013666777.1:305182-312754 GCF_000517525.1 Limulus polyphemus
CGGCTAGCGCAGATAGCCCTCGTGTAGCTTTGCGCGAAATTCAAAAACAAACAAACAAATTAGTGTAGAACATGTAAACAGGTCAAGACAATAAAACCATCGCAAGCCTGTGTTATTATTACCATTTCTGTATAAATATCATTTGCACTGTTCTTGTTAATTATTTACGTTTCTTGCACATAATTAATTCTTTTTGCATTGCACGTAGATTATTAGTGAGGTCTTGTATAAATATGATCTGTAATATACTTGATATTTACCAGCGTTTCTCGTATTACTTCTGTATTACACGTGGTTCATTACTGTATTACACGTTCTTCATTACTTTACCTGTCTCCCTAGGGCATCTTCCTGTTCGCTATGATTCATTATAAGGACTTAGAATGGGAGGATTACCAATATCCAAAGTGGTCCATAACTGTTGGTTGGCTGTTAACAGTTTCGTCCTTGTCATGTATCCCGATATATATGATATATCGCATCATAATTACACCTGGAACCTTCACCCAGGTAAGAAATATCATCTATTCAGTTTTTCATGGTCTGTAGTCCCAAATTAGCATATATTTTACAAACCACCGTCACATACACTACTTCCTTTCAGGTATGAGCTTTATTTTATATAGTATCGTGTTTTATCTCACCTTCAAGCTCCAATCCATGTAAGAAGCTGAGGAGGTGGGGGGGGGGGGGGTCCATATATATCATAAAAATTAGCCTCTTAGTGGGAGTCCTTATATACCAGGAGGTCAAGTGACTTTTAATCCATAAAAGTGCCCCCAGAGGACTGGAACTCCACAGAATGCCTCCACAAAGCGAATATTTAATATTTGGTCTCTCAGAAGGCGAATAATCCATACTGGGCTCAGTAGAGGATAGACAGTTAAGATTTGGTCCACCAAAGGGGGTGATAATGTAACAGTTGGTCATATTGATTGTAACAAATTATAATGTATTTTCATAAACATTTTGAATTACTTTATGGTTATGCTATAAATCTTTGTGTTTGATGAAGTCTTTAGATTATAAATGATATTTCTTATTTGGTTTTATATCATGCGATTACAAATGGCGTTATTAGTTTTTCATTTAAAATTAAGTAAATGTGCAATTTGACTAATTTTTGAGCGGCAAATTGCATACCCAGTCTTGCCCTTGGTGAAAGTCTACAAGTAAAAGTGATCTCTCAGTCCAAAATGGGCTTTCTTTTTGAGGCTCTTGTAATGCACTTTAAACGTCTTACCTTAGCATGTTTTTTTGTTTAAGAAGACTGCACTCCTCCGTCTTTATTCTCTTGGAAACATGAAAACACGCACAAATTGTCAAAAAATGGGCAAAATCTCCACGAGGATTTTCAATAGCGTTCATTCTTCAAGAAAATTGTAAAGCAGGTGAAGTGGATATGAAGTGAAGATGTGCAGCAGTCGAGTCGAGGAACTTAGCAAAAATGACAAAACAGTTGCGTCACTTCTTGTTTAAAGCAGTCCATTTTACAGTAGAGATGTGGTCAATATTTTTACTGTCTGAATTTTGTACATTTAATGCACGAAATTTAATAATCTTGAATTTTGCTTATACGGAAAACTATATTTTACATCAAGAAGTAAGAAATATCCCAAAAATATTTTAATTGTGAAATACTTCTCTAATTCAAGTTTTAGCGCTTATTTTCACCGTAATATAAACCGGAAGTTAAATGGTGTGAATGAGGAAAGAACGGGAAACTTTATTCTTTGCATTATACCTGGATATTTTATTACTGTATATTTTGGTTATGGTGGAAAAGAAGCCACAAAATGCTTGAAAATTTTATTTATAATCTTTAACTTGTAGAGCTGTATTGTGGTGTGAGTTTTGTTCAAACTCAACTATTTACAATAGCTACTGCAGTAACAATATAGTATTTATTCTATAAAATATTTTAATTTTTCAATATATGGGGAAATGTTTATATTAATTTGTTTTGCTTTAGGACTACTAAATTAGCATGTCAAGTTTGGTCTGGATCAGTCAACTCGTTCAGAAGGAAATGCGTCCATAGCCAGAAAGAAAGATTTCCTTGATATTAGATAGTTACCACGCTGGTATGCCTTTATAACGCATGTGTGAAGAACGCCTATACCCCAGTATTTATACACTAATCTGTTAATGGTATATAATTAAGTTCGATTATTTATTCGATGTATACGTGTCCCAGCCTATGACTACAGAAGTTGACGTCATAATTAACTTCGTTTTGGTCTCAGTTGCAAAACTTAATAAACAGTATTTATTACATCAGTTCTTCAAAACGATTATGGTCACTTTTCTAAATTGTAATTTCGTTTCAATACCTTTGCATCCAGTAATCTTACTATAAAAGTAATCCACTGTTTGTTTGTTTGTATTTGTTTTAGCATTCATCACCTAAGGCTGGCTGTCCAAAGGTGTACATGGTCTATTTTGTTTTAGGATTTCTATCCGATAAGGGGGTTAAACATATCCTGAAATAGAGCACATTTCCAGTTATTTTAGATACTTTTGGCCATGAATTTAAAAATACAAGTGCTAAATCAGCTAAATGAATCAATTAATACCTTCCACCAAGCAGGGTATATAATTATCATCTAATAAAGTCATTATGGATCTAATAAAAGGAAGGGGAACATTATCTATAACCGTCCTTTATATATCACATCTTCTATGTTTACAAAACGTTACTTTTGTAGAATATTTTGATTCATTTTGAAATGCAAACATAAAGCACTAGACCTTTATTCATACATTTTTATTTTAATGTATGTTTTGTGAATGGTGCTAATCGTCAGTTACGACTGTGTGAAACATTATACACAGTGTATATTTTGTTGGCGACGTCTACAATAACGTTTCAAACTGAATACAGTTTAAAACAGTCGTACAGGATGAGTAAATAAAACTCCATTTTTGTGTAAAAATGCAGTATTTGTTTTGTTACTGTAATATGTTTGCATAGATTATATATTTAGGGCTTGTACGTCTTATATAAAAATTAATTTAAACATGAAAACAGCGATATTCAAACTTGTATGTTAATTTGTAAGTTAAATTAATATATGAATAACCATGTAAGTAAACTATGAAAACACTCTACAAAAGAAAAAGTGCAAGATCTCCATGAAACATAAACATTATAATTTTTATGTTTATTATTGATTACATTAATACTGAAATATATATATATATAGTATATTACACGAGTATATTAATGGAGAACTCTTTATCCCACCCATTGGTTTGATTTTTGTCTTGAACTCTTTGTATCTTGATGTTTTTAGACCGGTTATTAAGTATTTACTAAAAATTGTTGTGAGAATGAAAAACACATTTTGAAGTCTACGTGGATTTGACCTGCATATAACACTAATATTTGTTATATACGTCTTTCCAGAGAGTGATTGATGCTTTCCAACCCGAGAAGCCCGGAGTAAATCAAGAACATGAGAGTCTACCAATCAACGCCTGTTACACAAGTGTATGAAGAAGCTACATGGACTTCATGTTGCTGTATAAAAACTAGTGCTCTGCTACTTAGCCTACTCTGTCCTTGAAGTCAGGTACAATTTATGTCGGTGAAATATGCATACATTTCATTTATTTGTGTTTGTTAGGCTTAACCCGATCATGGATATAAAACTTTGAGTTGTTTTCTGTTTTCACATACCATGCCATGTTGAACTATACAACAGCTTTAAATGCAGGTCGTTATATCAAATGTTCATTAGTTTAATAATAAAGTTGACAATATATTGTGTAAAATGTGTCACACCACACTGATATTAATTTGCTTAAAGAACGTTTCGAATTTTCTAAATATGCGAAGAACTTCTATTCTTGGTCATTTTTGTTTTTATGCTTTTGATACTTTATGATAAACGTACAATAAATGTTGGTTTCTTTTATTATTGTATGATATACATTGTTAAAATCTAAGAGGTGGTAAAACATTGTCAAATTAAGTAGGTGTATCATTCCCAGTTATCATTACAATTGTTAGTTTAGGAAAGTGCGTTACTTCCGGTTTTTTACCTCTGTTGTTTGATGAAACAGGGTCATCACATCCGGATTCTCACTACTACTATTAGTTTAGGAAAGTAGATTACTTCTGATTTTCACTATTGTTGTTGAATTAGGTAGGTATGTCGCTTCTAGTTTATCATCACTGTTGTTCCACTAGATAGGTGCATCACTTCCGATTTATCACCACTGTTGTTGGATTAGATAGGTGCATCACTTCCGGTATATCACCACTGTTGCTGGATTAGGTAGTGTGCCACTTTCGATATATCACAACTGTTGTTGGATTAGATAGGTTTATCAACACTGTTCTGGATTAGGCAGTGTGCCACTTTCGATATATCACCACTGTTGTTTGATGAAGCGTTTGTTATACCCGTTGTTTTCCCATTACTGTTTAAATGAGAGAGGCGTGTCACTCGGAAAACGCTATTGCCAATGGTGTGACTACAAAAAGGTGCCCCCCCCCCGTATAAAAATTAATTTACATTTATTCCCCTTGTCGGCAATTCTTAAGTTTTTCAGGCCCCTTTTGGCTCGAATCTTCCTGCAATTGCAGGGGCATACTTACGCTGCTGGCTGTTGCTGTTGCGAATTGAGAGTATAAGTCATTTTCGATATTATCTTCAATTTAAGCAAACATTTTACTTCCGGTAACTTGCATATAAATGTCACTTTCGTTGTGTGTTTAGAGAAAGTACAAATGTCGTTCTTGGTTCATGAGAGATGATACAAGATGCCTCTTCTCTATCACTGCTATTGGGATTAGGTGGGACATTTCTTTCCTTTCCAGAGTTAATAGGTTAAACAGATGCATCATTTCTGGTGGAAATCATATTTTGTAAAATGTGCAAATTATGTCACTTTTGTCTTTAATAGAAGTCTAACATACGCATGCCCTCTAGTAAGTAGATGTAATTGAATCGTTATCAAGAGATCGTATGCAGTAATGAAGTTCAACAGTGGTAACACTATAGTCAACAATCAGGTCACATGGTGGTAATCAAGTTAATCCCACTCTAGTAAGTAGTTATAATCGAATCGTTATCTCGCTGTAATATGCAGCAATGAAGTTCAACAGTGGTAAAACTATAGTCAACAATCAGGTCACTTGGTGGTAATCAAGTTAATCACACTCTAGTAAGTAGTTATAATCGAATCGTTATCTCGCTGTAATATGCAGCAATGAAGTTCAACAGTGGTAAAACTATAGTCAACAATCAGGTCACATGGTGGTAATCAAGTTAATCCCACTCTAGTAAGTAGTTATAATCGAATCGTTATCTCGCTGTAATATGCAGTAATGAAGTTCAACAGTGGTCAACAATCAGGTCACATGGTGGTAATCAAGTTAATCACACTCTAGTAAGTAGTTATAATCGAATCGTTATCTCGCTGTAATATGCAGCAATGAAGTTCAACAGTGGTAAAACTATAGTCAACAATCAGGTCACATGGTGGTAATCAAGTTAATCACACTCTAGTAAGTAGTTATAATCGAATCGTTATCTCGCGGTAATATGCAGTAATGAAGTTCAACAGTGGTAACACTATAGTCAACAATCAGGTCACATGGTGGTAATCAAGTTAATCACGCTGGTGAGTGATCACATATCAGTTTACAACACAGTATTAAGTTACTTAATGGTCATAATGTCGTTCCTTAAGTAAATATTGCAGGTAACTGTATCTCTGTAGCTATGAGCTGCGAAAGTAGTAAACGATTTGGATTGAGAGTGTTTTGTTGTCAACAATGTTTAAATGTATCAGTAAAATTAAGTATTTAAAACAAATTATTCAGTAATGTTGCACAATACAGGAATTGTATCACAGTTTTGATTGTTTATCTTTATAATATTTACATTTAATAACTTTTGTATGTCTTGAAGACAAACGTTTTCGTTTTTTACCATGTAATACGATAATTAGGATAATATTCTTATAACTATGTTCTGGAGACAGATGTTCTCATTATGATATTTACCATACTCTACGATATCTACCATATTATTTTAACAACTTTGTTCTGGAAATAGATGTTATGTTGTCATTATAACATTTACAATGTTTTTCGTATCTAGCATACTATTTAATAACTTTTGTTTTGGAGACAGATATCGTCATTATAACATTTACCATGTTTTTGGTATCTAGCATACTATTTAATAACTTTTGTTTTGGAGACAGATGTCGTCATTATAACATTTACCATGTTTTTTGGTATTTAGCGTAATATTGTAATAACTTTTGTTTTGGAGACAGATGTCGTCATTATAACATTTACCATGTTTTTTGGTATTTAGCGTAATATTGTAATAACTTTTGTTTTGGATACAGATGTCGTCATTATAACATTTACAATGTTTTTCGTATCTAGCATACTATTTAATAACTTTTGTTTTGGAGACAGATGTCGTCATTAAAACATTTACCATGTTTTTTGGTATTTAGCGTAATATTGTAATAACTTGTTTTGGAGACAGATGTCGTCATTATAACATTTACCATGTTTTATGGTATTTAGCGTAATATTGTAATAACTTTCGTACGTTCTAGAGACTAATGTCTCTGTTTATTATGCCCTACAATATTTAGTACAGCACGGAAGAAGCTATTGGACGCACCCTAGACAAACCTTCTAAAACTAATTATGTTGTATAATGGAACAAAAAATGTTTTCTTATTACAAGTTTATTTAAGTTAATTATACAAACTGTAACAAGAACAGTAAGTGAGGGTGAATTGTTTTTGTCAACTGTTTCAAACCAGTTGGATTGTATATCCACTTGTTTAATTATATCTTAAGTCCAAACAGATGTGTTAGAAGTTTATTTTGTATTTAATACAATACGTTATTTCTTTTTCATTTTATTATGTAAACTTAATGGAATTGTTTAAATATGGTTAAATAAATGGTTATCTTCAATGGATTAATGTAGTAATGTTGATTTTCATTTCTAACTTCCAGCCGTTTAAGAAACGCAAACATCTTGAAATATCGTTGAAACTGGATTATCATCATGAGCAAGATAAAACTTTAAATCTATCGCATTCTGGTATCCTTGAGGTAAATGTTAGATCATGAGTACTACTGCACCAATAGTAACATTAAGGACACAATATTTCAAAGATTAATTAGATGTGACAACTAATAGTATTAAACATCACTCAGGTCATTAATGGTTCGTCTGTAGTGAGTAGAGCACAGATAGCCAATTGTGTAGCTTTGTGCTTAACTACAAACAGTCAGGCAGTTGTCTGTGGTAGAGACAACTGACATATGTAAGGTAATGTTCTCTCTTGCTGGGCGGATTCTTATGGATTATTCAGTTTAAAAAATACGAAAGTCTAGTCCACTTAATGATAACGAAAGCGTTTTATTTCTCCGACTACTAGTTCTACAAATTAGTTTAACTAATGTTCGCTGATAGGCCTAATTTCAATAACCGTTAATAATAATACTACATGTACTTCCGCAAGGTCCCCGAAAGTGTTTTGTTTCAAGAGTAAATAAAACCAAAATTAAGAGCAACAAAT
>NW_013666777.1:312764-314297 GCF_000517525.1 Limulus polyphemus
GAAGTTCATATGTCATACTGTGTTGTAGCCTACAGAGTGCACAATTCTTCTCCTGATTCATGGCATGTGCACGTTTTACTGACGTAACGACAGTGCAAATAGCAACGTTAAGAATACCTTACGTGACGTCATTTTAGTGTTTACTGACTGAGTGAGAAAACACTACTGCATAATGGTGAGAGTGGTTAAAACGGGTGACCTCTCCAGGAGGCCTTGGGCACCATTTCAGGGAAAGAACAGTTTTAATCAATTGTTAACCTCTCTCGTACATACAGTATTTTCTCATATCTGTGTTTCTTCACCGAAACGCAAACTAACTGACTGACAGTAACAAACAAACTGACTAATAGACTCGCTAACTCAATAATTAATCATCATTAACTAAGTCGATTGATTAACTCCATAAAAGTCTACTCTAGCTTAATAATACTGCTCAAATTGTTTCCTAAACTTTCAAGAAAGTTAGTCACTAAGCCACGCCCATCACAGGATGTAAAACGTCCCTATGATTAAATAATACTAAAATGGCTAAATCAGTAGACAAAACAAAAACAGTATAGCTACTGTTGTCCGTTAGCAGTAAAAACCAAATTAATTAGCTCAAATTCATAATGCCGTATCTATGGCATACAGTTGGTATACGTAATAACAATGGTAATAACATCACCAAGGTTAATAGAGGTGCTTTTTGATACAGCTGGTACATGTGATGTACAAATGCAAATAATGGTCTACAGCTATCGTATGTGGTTTAACAGTAGTAAACAGTAAATAAAAATAGAACTCAAACAATAATTTTACGCAACGACTAAAAAAATAAGAATGTGTGAGACACGTTCTAAGCGGCAGCATGTGCGCTGTGGAGGGAGGGGTTGATTTGAGAAATGGCAACTGAAGTCAATTAACTCGTATTTTCTACTATTACACGTCACGGTGCGTTATTGCTATTAAGTTTAGATTTATTTGTATTGTATCTTTTTTTTTGTATTTGTCATAGATTTTTTATATCAATTTGGGATCTATAAAGGGGCACAGGATCTAAACTGGACAGGCAAGACCATCTAAGCCCCCTTCCAATAGCGCTGGCTTTAGAAACAACACAACGTACTTGAGATGTGTGTGTATTGAAATAGTTGAACTTAACGCGTAAAGTAAACCTACACGACTTTGGACAAGTGTATTTCCTTATAGCTGGTTCTATGAAAGTGACAACACTGAGTATTTGACAGAAGTATGTCCAGTTCGTTGTTTGTTAGAAAAATATGACACAAGATTACATATTTTACAAATGTATGTCCAGCTAGTTGGTTTTATAAACAACTGTTATGGTGTGTACGCTTTTTACAAGCCAGCGAAGAATGATTATAATTATAGTCATTCTTTGCCGGTTTGTAAAAGGCGTACACATCATAACAAATGTTATTGTATTAAATGGTTAATATAAATAGAGCTATGACCGCTGCTGTGTTTGTTGCAGTACAATCGACCTGAAGAGTTCTGAATTGAGTGAAACGCGTCGTCGGCAAATGGATA
>NW_013666777.1:315079-327342 GCF_000517525.1 Limulus polyphemus
TTCGAAACATTTCACGCAATTTATATGCTTAATAAAGTATATCAAAATACTGTTTTAGATCACGCACGCCGCACTACACATTTAACTGTTGTTGTTTTTTAACTGTTTGAAGAAATGAAATACACATTAATGTCAAATTCGATGACGAGGAAACCACTTTGAGACTAATAATGGTTGGAGACGGCTTGAATGGGTGATGAATAAAAACTTTAATATAAGTTTAACATAACAGCAAATGTACAACGTTTCGACCTGATGATGACAAAACCTTATATTAAAGTTTTTATTCATCACCCATTCAAGCCGTCTCCAACCATTATTACACATCCACTTCGTCTACTTCCTAGGCCTCACACCGTCTAAGAAACAATTGTTTTAACAGGGTATCTAGATACAAACAACTGTCACTACTAACACGTAGAATCGACCACACAACAGAATACTCTTTGGTGAAACAGATTTACTTATGCAAACCTAAAACTTGGAGCGTAAATTAAGTATGATACTTTAAACCTTATTGAACACCCCAAGTTTCGGGCAGAGACATCCTTAATTCAGAACTGTTGACCAGGAATAGAGCAATTAGTCAGCAGCCGCTTACGTGGCTACTGTTTACCAAACAGCCAGATTGTTGAACATTTATAGAGCCCCCACGCAGATAATTTGTTTGTTTCAGAATTTTTGTGCCTAGTTATTTTTCCACAAATGAAAATTCTTAATTTGTTTAGCGAAATACCTTTCTATCTGTAATCCAGCAAGCTAACCATTAGGCCACGCCCACCTCGTCTGTAAAATATCTATCAGAGGAGACAAAAATAAAATATAGGAAATAAAAATGAGGCAATGTTTTAATGAATAATCTGGGATTATAAAGTCCTGAAAGGGAATGGGAAAAAATGTTAAGAGGCTAGCCCTAAATGCTATTACCTTTCTTGAAAATAATACTGTCTTGTTTAAGACCTGCGGGTATTTATCCGAAAGTTTCAAAGGTAAAATTGACCTTTCTATTTTTCGTAAATTTTTTAGATCTTCGTTTATAAATATAATCGATTTTTTAAACACGTTGTTCGAATAATAACTTCAATAATCACCATCTTAAACCCATCTTAAGTCACGTATATAACATTTTTCAGAATATGTTGCTGTTTTCTTAGTTCAAAGGTACACAATGAGCTATCTCTATTTTGTTCACCGCGAATAATCGAACCCTCATTTTTGCGTCGTAAGTCCGTAGACTTACCGCTGACCCACCGGTGGACGAAAATATAGACTTGTTTTTAGATTTAATGAGACTCATTATAATTTTTACATTTTCGATGTTTATAAAATTGATACCTTTATTTTGTGAAAGCATTACTTAAAATATACAAACTATTGTGAAGAAATAAATTTAGTGGAATTTAAGCGTTTTGCTTAAATGATAGAAACCAAACCTGTAATTAATTTACTGGCCACTGTATTTTGAATATCATTATTATAATGATTAGGAATTTTAAACTTAAACAAGCCATTCGCTTCACTGGTTTACCTTGAACTTTAACCTAAGTTTTTAAAGTTGACTTTTTTGTCAACTCAGAAACTTAGTGCTTTTCCAATGTGGCTAAGTCGAATATTTACCGCAGCTTCAAGTGGTTTGGAGATACAGTATAAGGGATAATGATATTGTTCTGTGAGCAGAAGTTGTTAGATATTTACCAATTGTGTTTGTTGGAATATGAATTATATCTGCTTGACTCCACACAGGCAGCTGTGTTGCAGTTGTCATTTAGCATTCTCAGGAGAAACTTCCGGGAATATCAATGTGTATGTGATGACTCTAAGTATGTGATTTCTTTTTGACCTGCAGTGTAATGTTGCTGAAAGCGGAGCTGGAATGTACAAAAGCCAGAACGTAACTGGAACTCGCTCCTAAGCATCGGTGCACCGGCCGAAACCCTATCAATAATTAGTTACAGTATAACTACGTGAATTATAATTTAGACAAACTTGATGAAATGCCTCGAGGTACGACAATCCGTGAAACTATAAAAGAGGGGGTCACGTGGTAAAGCTATTGCACGAAATACAGTTTTTATGAATTGCTAAATAAATTTACTAATATTAGGTAAAGAAAAAATTAAGTAATATTATAGACAAAAATGTAAGTAATATTATAGACAAAAATTTAAGTAATATTATAGACAAAAATGTAAGTAATATTATAGACAAAAATGTAAGTAATATTATAGACAAAAATGTAAGTAATATTATAGACAAAAATGTAAGTAATATTATAGACAAAAATTTATTTGCAAAACATTCTAACTTGTAATTAATATCATCTAAGACTTCTTTACGACATATATTCATATAATCCAAAACGACCATTTGGTTTTTGAAGTCCGGCTTCATTGAAAGTTGAGCTATATCGGTTGTTAAATACACTCATCGAGAAAACACATAGCTATATTATAAAGTAATATATATATATATATATATTGTGTGCATAATAACTTGTCCATAACACAACTTGAGATAATTAAAAAGAGCTGTTTAAACATATGTTTAACAACAAGTAAAAGCTTGGAATGGTCTATTCTTTCATTAAACATATGTTTAACAACAAGTAAAAGCTTGGAATGGTCTATTCTTTCATTAAACATATGTTTAACAACAAGTAAAAGCTTGGAATGGTCTATTCTTTCATTGGGGGTATGTCTGTGACCCTGACTAGTTTCGGAGAATTCCACTCGTCATCAGTGACCCTGAACACTACCAACAATAAAACTTCAGACCAAACCAAGCCTTTATAGTAATGAAGTTTCTTTTTTTTGTGTGTGTGAGTGTGTAAAATACTTAAATACACCATTTCGACTACTTGATATACTTCTTTAAGAGATACATAGCATAATTTACAAAATTATCTCCTACACTATACATTGTTAATTATATTTAGAGTTCCGGGGTTCAGGCAGTCGAGGTTACCTCGCGTAATAGCCTCCTACCAGGGAAACAACATTATAAAGTAAAAATATATATATATTTTGTGTGCATAATAACATGTCCTTAACATTTCTTGAGATATTTCCTTATGAGATACATAGCACAAATTACAAAACTACCTTCTATACTATACCATGTTGATCTTATTTAGAGTTCCGACTTTTTGGTAATTGAAGTATATAAAGCTGCTGAATAGCCTTCTATCGGGCACACGCACAGAGTAAAAATATATTTTGTGCGTGTGTAATATCTCATCCATAAAACCACTTGATATCATTTAGAGTTCCGGGTTCTCAAAGCTACGTTGCAAAATAGCCTCCTATCGGGCACACGCACAGAGTAAAAATATATTTTATGTGTGTGTAATATCTCATCCATAAAACCACTTGATATCATTTAGAGTTCCGGGTTCTCAAAGCTACCTTGCAAAATAGCCTCCTATCGGGCACACGCACAGAGTAAAAATATATTTTATGTGTGTGTAATATCTCATCCATAAAACCACTTGATATCATTTAGAGTTCCGGGTTGTCAAAGCCACCTTGTAAAATAGCCTCCCACAAGGGGAAACAGATATATTTTGGAGTAAAAAATATATAATTTGTGTCTATAATACCTTGTCCATAACACTACTTAAGGTTCTTCCTATGGAGATACATCAAATGAAAACAAAACGACAATGTATATTTATGCTTTTAGAGATGTTAATATATTAATTTGTAATGAGACCCTATATTTGTAAGTAATGACAAGTTAGACAATCTGATCGCGGTACAATACATGTTGGTATTATATAACCTAGTTCTCTGCAGTCATTCGTTGCTTATTTTGATACTGCAAAACTTTATTTGTGGAACTTGAAGAAAAAAAGCCAGAAACTGTGCATAGTCTGTGTAGGTTGAAAATATTAAAAGAAGATTTTCATGAAACTAAATTATGAACGTTGTCTCTCAAATATTTTAACAAGTGTTTTATTTGTATAGGTTGTTATAAAATATGAGCAGTCTATAATCCTCTGCCATTAGAATATAAAGGTAATTGTACAATTATATTATCCAACATTGTTGATATTCATATATAATCAAAATTGGTAGACACCTCATCTAAATACAAATATATCTCACTCTAGAGTGTATTATATTCATTTTATTTTCAATTAAATAAGCGTATTTATAAATTAAGTTACATTATAATACACAGTAAGGTAAGACTAACTATTTTATTCCCATGATGCTTCACCTTTATCCATTGGACCCTTTTTACAATTGTCACATGACCTTCATGATCCCTCCTTACTCCTACACAGTGTCTATGGTAAAATAATTCACATGATTATGACAACCCACTGTGACATTTAATAATTCTGGAAGTCTGCACTTACAAATTAATGTTATTGAGCATTGATAATACTCGTATACCTTACAACTATTGTCTCTGGATTCTTGAGGGAAAGGTGTCAGTCCAGCCAATCCATCAAACGTGATCTCGTGTTTTCGTGCTTAAAGTTGCGTGAAGGAACTGTGCCAGAAATGCTATGGCAAAAAAGACCAGTTGTTACCACCATCCTGCTGCTGAACATCCTTATTACACAACTGACTTAACTGAATTTGAATATTTGCTGTAATGGATGCTTAGGAGTTACTGAAATCTAAAAGGGAATACAAAATATGGATTACAGATCCATAATCGCTTCGCAATGAAAGCACCTAGTGGATTTGGCCGGTATGGTGGACCTGACAAACAGGAGTGTCATCATTTGTTAAGTACGGGAATTTATGGTAACTTACCCAGCGTTTATTGATTACAGAATAAAGATGTGTAGTTCAACCCCTCAGTTCGCGAAAACTGAATTTTTATCAACCTATAAATTCCACTAAGTAGGTCAGAGGTCACCCAAGTGGTATCTAACTGAAGAAAGGCTCTTTCCTCTGATGTTAGACCAAGATGTGGTAACCACGGCTCTGTAATTTGTGTGATATGCGGGAGTTTCTTCACTGTATTCATTTTAATAATATCGTTTATAACTTGTTTACTTTTTTCAATTTTTATAGGTACTGTCGTATGCACTATCTTAAAATCTTCGCCTGTATCATTTATCATTACCATTGGGATTTAAGTGTCTTTCATTACATTTGGTGCTGGTATTATGTCTTCATCTCGAATGCGCAGTCTTTTCCTCCCTGATTTCCTGTCCGACCTCTTTCTAGTATTTTTTCTATTATAGAAGAGATTCAATTTATTATGTTCTTCTTTATCAACATCTAAACCTGTGCTCATTTTAGCTGCTAAAATGTGGTAACACGCACCTGTTGATGAACACCGACATTTTTCTTAGGCCACAGTTTAACTGCATACAACTTGCCTTGAGCGGCCTGCACCATGAAACCTTTCAAAGAGGAAACAAGATCTATAACCTGGCGAGTTAAAGCTTTGCTTGAAAACAGTTTATTTGAATTACCTTTAAATTCGGGTAATGGCAATTCTGAAGATACACTTTTGTTACTTGAGGCTGATAATTTACCTTGAGTAATATCTGTAATATCATCTGAGTGACAACTTTGTGCCAGAATTTTGATAACTTCCAAATCTAAGGATGCAAGTATAAAACTATCCTTTAAAATATAATTACCAAATTTAACCTCAACTTATTGTATCTCTGTTAAGTAATAACTTTGTAAGTAGTAAAAGGATAAACAACTTGCATCAAGGTGTGCTTCAGACCATTTGTTTAATGACTTAAGTAATGGATTTAGTGATTCAGCGATATTGTTTGTCACTATTGAATACGGATCATAAACTCGGTGTTTCACTATGTCATCTTTAAGATTGATTTAATAATACTCAGAAAAATCTGAACACCACTTTACCTGAGCTAGATGAAGGATATTGACATCATGCTGTTCATGTTCGCTGGAAAGTATTATATATATCCAAATTACTAAGATATACAGATATATCATCACTTTTACCACTATGTTTTCGTAGCCAAAACTTCCCATCCCTTTTAATATGGTTCCAACAGAACAAAATTTGGAGAGATGGCACAATGGCTGATATACTATTGTATATTCTGGGTTCCCTATCAATTACAATTGGTATATTGAAATATTTTAAGAATTTTATTTTATTAAAATATGCCTAAAAATATTTCATGATGGCTTTGCAATTTCCTTTCAAATAACATGTGCTGAAAAATAAAAACTGAATCATAGAAATCTCCTCATTAAAATGTGGTGTCATAAGAAAATAATTGACGTTCGTCATATTTTAATTCAGTAACTTTAAAAAATTCTTCAATCCAATCATATCTTCTAAACCTGCTATTACAACTAAGTCAGGATATGTTTGAATATGCCATATAAAATTGTTTAATTGATAAGCTATTTTATGCAAGTTCTATAAATCATCCCTAGACAGTCGTGTATTTTGTGGTTCTTTAAATTGACGATTTTGGACTTGTTTTAAATTTCTAGGATTAGCAACACCTTGATAAGCAGATGGTACATGAGAAGTAAATGTTTTCTTATAAAATTTTCTCGGCGTTTCCTTACTTTCTCTTATAAATTCTATAACAGGCGAACATGTTCTGTGATGAATTGTGTGACCCCGTTTACGGTTTCCATGTAAGGACATCTCAATTTATTCATCAACTTTATAGTGAATTAATTATTGAGCTACTCTTACCTTCACATAGTTTATAAGCATGATGGACAAAGCTGTAAGACTGACCATCCTTTGTTTTCATTAGAGGATACATTTTTCGTATTACCGGGTTTTTTCTGGGGAACAGCTGCGTTCTGTTTTGATCAATACCAATGGGTTAACATCTCGAAACTTCCTTTATATTGAACTCCTTTTCCCAGCTGTAAAAGTAAATGTCACCGCCTCTCGGTAAAACAGGGGGTACAAAAATAATTCTGTCTTTATCTGGATTCTCTGTAAGGGAGTTAATAATCTGAATGTTTTTCCCTATATTTACGGTGAAACTATCGATGCCTGTACATCCAGACTATTTGTACTGGCATCTAGCTTGTGATATAATAACATCCACACTTTGTACTGGCATCTAGCTTGTGATATAATAACATCCACACTATTTGTACTGGCATCTAGCTTGTGATATAATAATATAATATATATGTGTGTCTGTGTGTATGTATTGGAAATATCAAATATTTTTTGTTGTAGTTGTATGGACATAAGATTTAGATTGAATTATACCAAGAAAGAGAATTGACATCAGTGGACCATTTGCGAGATAGACTCTTGAAACAAACGCTTTTGAATGCGATACAATTAATACTGAAAGACACTTGCCCAGTACAGCTAGTACTTCTTCAACAGAGAAAACATCATGACGACCAATGCAATATTTCATCTGATTCATCAAACTTTACTCTTTCTCCATTCAGAATGAGCTACAGTGCAACAACAGTAAGAATGAATAATCATACTTGTTTCTAAAGAGAAACTTGATTAGATATACACTGGCTTGGAAATTTAAAATAATTCAAGATCTGTATGTTTCTGCACTAAGCACAAACATAATCAGAAAATTAAGATAACTACGATAATCAAATAAAGCAATAAATACTCGATAGCACAATACTGAAATTTAATGTTATAATTATTTCAATTCCAATAATTCAACTACACGACAATTACAATTAGAGCTATACACTTACTTGGGTGGTTGCTGAAACAGAGAAACATTTGGTTTGGTGGGCATTCACAGACTGTAAGAAAAACAAAGCAGATGTAACGGGCGTGTGTGGGCAGCCCGTGAGGTTATTCATTGGGTTCGACGTTACACTCGTTACGAAGGAATTTATTTGGGTTTTGGGTCGTGCTTTCACGAACGGAGCACATATGCCACCAATTCGAGGAAGTTTACATGTGGAATAAAAAAACTCACACAGAGATAACTGAATACAACTCAAATAGTCTTCTTTATACACTGTTGAGCATTTCATTTATATCGAAACTTCAAAGTTGTCTTGAAAAACACGAACCCTAAATCATTGAATTCTTCGTTTTGAGGATCTGGGTGTTCATTAATGAGGTCTTCTATTATGTTCAGTAACATTAGAGAAATCCTCTTGATCATAATCTGTACAACTGTATGACCAATTCTTCTAAGATATCTTTAAGTAATTCTATTACCAGTTAATTGTCTTCACTTTTCTCTCTTTATAAATTATACATTACTGAACCTTAAGTGAAACACCGTTAGACTGGATCAGAAATAGCATACTTGCAAGGAGTTTGTTTGGCAAACTTCTTTGTTGATTCTGGATTACTGGCATCTTCCATCTTATGGAGTCAGAACAATTCCCTGGAGCAACATAAACTTTTGCGTCGAAAATACAATATTATATACACAATTTTTAGAATATTTCGATTGTTCAAGAAGTTCAGCAGATCTATTTTTAAGAGTACAAGTGGGAGCTTCCATCAACAAGTGGATTATTCCACCAGACTGTAACCAAAATCCACTTTGTTATGGGTCCTTACATAACTTCTTTCTGTCCCTTATCTAATATCTTTGGCGAAATCATCTAAGACACTAACTTAGGGTGTATAGCGACAAACCGTGTAACTCAGGTCTCTTCACCAATATTAATTTACTTATTGGTTTCGTCGCCGTCCCGTTAACTGTTTTTTGGGACATTGATTCATTTGTGCTTTATTTAAACATTTGCAGTATTATCTCAACGTACCACCACATCTGTCCGGCACTATAATTCAACGCTGTGATTTTCTGCACCTCTCTATCAAAACTGGAAATGTATCTAGCTAACTTAAACCCTGTATCTTCCTTATTTGTTAATGTGATTCACTAGTTAGTGTCCACGTTTTTTATCTGCCGCTTTCTCCATACTACACGTTATAAAATAAAAATGTACTTCTTGAAAACCTTTGAATATGTATAATGCATATACTTAATATTTGTATTCCACAATTAATTCACAGACACAGCTTATTTTCAGTGAACACTGAAGTTATGCTCTATTCAAATATTTATGTTTACATACTTATCTAGAATACTTGTATTTAAAAAATTACTTGAGGCACGTGTTTATAACGGCGAATGTTAAATTAAAACATTTAACCACAAATGATTCGAGAGATATTTAAAAATTAAGGTCGATATGTTGATCAAGTGATATTAGAACTACTGTTACAACATAGTATATTCTTAATGTACATACGTTTACCAAATGACGACCAGCAAGCACGTCTGCATATATAGGTCTCTTTTAACTCATTTTTGTAGCTTTCAACAAAATACGAAAATGTTTCATGTTCAGTATACTGTGTCGTTGTCACTTGTTCAATTGCCTTCTTGAGCCGATTGGCGTAATTTTGTTCTTTTCCGACACTAAACCTCAGCAAAGGTATGAACAGGAAGAAACAGTGGAATAAGTAATTTTGTAGAAAATAATAAACAGTATATAATTCACATTTAGTGAAATTTGCGACTGATTCATTTTGAAGTAAGTTTGTGACTTACAGTAATAAATAAGAGTTTTTTTTTCTTTACATAGTGCACAGTTACAAGCGTAAATGATTGATAGGATTAAGAATTTTTTTAAAAGACAAGGAAATTCATTTTGCAAGTTTTACTAATATTGGTTGTTTGGTGTTTTATGGCGCAAAGCAACGAGGCTATCTGCGCCAAACAACCGGTAAAAAAAAAGTAAAAATAAATAAACTATAGTAAAATGTAAAAATACATAGAGTTAAAACCAAAATATGTCCAAAATTCGGATAAAAGATTTATATATTAAAAAGGCCAAATGTTCTTAAAAAATTAAAAATACAATCAAGTCGGACAGTGTCACCATCACCAATGACATTGTCCAACGTCAGAGGTAAACTCTTACAAAACACGTGTCTAAAATGGTGTCGCCGCTCACGGTCGTAACGACGGCACGACAGTAAAATGTGGGCTATTGTGACTTGAGTGCCACAAAAGCTACACATTGGTGGGTCAGTACCAGATAAAAGAAAACGATGAGTTAAAAAACTGTGATCAATGCGTAGCCTTGCCAGGACAACTTCCTCTTTCCGATCCTTACTGAAGCAAGATAGCCAAAGAGCAACAGAAGGTTTTGATCTGAAAAAAACTTGTTTTGACGTTGTTCACCCCAAGTCGATTGCCAACTGGCACGTAGCCGCGCCTTTAATACAGGACTGTAGTCCATGTACGGGACAGGCACGGCCGTGACTGCACCAGAGCAGACGGACTAAGCTGCGGTGTCAGCGAGCTCGTTCCCGTGAATACCGACGTGCCCAGGTATCCAGAAAAACTGGATGGAAACAGAAGATAGAGAAATGGGCCAGTCGTTGTTGAATATCGATGAGAACAGGGTGAGAATTAACGTTAAGCGATTCCAGGGCCAGTAGAGAGCTAAGAGAATCAGTGTACATAGTACAATCACTGTACTGCATAGCTTCTACATGATCCAGGGCAATAAAAAATAGCATACAACTCGGCAATGAACACAGAAACTGTAGAGGGGATCCTGTGAGCAACTACCGAGCCACAGCACACCATGGCAGAGCCTACAGAGTCACTCGATTTCGAACCATCCATGTAAATAGGAAGAGAAGAATAGCTTGAAAGATGTTCAGCAAAAAGAAGACGGTACTTCCAATCGGGAGTATCCGCCTTCCTCAGATAACTCAAGGAAAGGTCACAGGAAGGGGTGGTAATAAGCCATGTAGGAATAGACTGATCATTGGAAACAGCAATGTCATCCAATGCCAGACCCAATTGAACCAGTTGTGCCCAAATACGAAGGCCAAAGGGAGGAATTGCAGACCATCTGTTCTGAAAGAGCATGGCCCACCGAGGATGAAAGACACAATCACAGGTGGGATGTTGTGGTAAGGATCGAAGCTTAGTAGAATATTGTAAAGAAAGTTGCAAACAACAGAGTTAAAGAGGAAGTTCGTGGGACTCAGTGTACAAACTCTGGACTGGAGAAGTGTGAAAAGCCCTGGTGCAGAGCTGAAGCCCCGGATGGTGAATGGGCCCAGCATCTTCAAGGCCGAGGTCTTGGCAGAACTATGGACCAAAGATCCATAGTCCAGTTTGGATCGAATCAGGGCACAATAGATCCTGAGCATAGAACATCAATCTGCTCCCCAAGAGATGAAAGAGAGGATGTTCAGAGCCCTTGCAGACTTGACACGTAGCTGCTTGATGTGTGGAATGAAGCTAAGCTTATGGTCAAAGATAAGCCCCAAGAACTTTGCTTCAGGGACCACACGAATAACAATGTCGCCGAGACAGAGCTAGGGATCGGGGTGGAGACCCCGTTGGTGGGAAAAATGAATGCAAACGGTTTTGGAAAAAGAAAATGTAAAACCGTTTGCAGTGGTCCACGTCAATAAGCGAGTGAAGGCAGTCTGAACTGCCGCTTAATAAACCTCATGTTCGATTACTGACACGAGATGTGAAAGTCGTCGACATAGAGCCCATTTGCAACAGTCGGAGGAAGATGAGTAGTGATACCATTAATTTTAACACTAAAAAGTGTGAGACTCAAGACACAACCCTAAGGGACCCCAAGTTCCTGTGGAAAGGAACGGGAAAGAGTTGAACCCACACGGACTTGGAACAGTAGCGGTAGAGTGTAGTGTAGTGGCATATGTTCGAGATGTAGTAGGGAACAATGGCTTCCAAGCCTCAGGGTAAGAAATGTCATTAACAGTCTTCAAACGCTATACATCTTTCTCCTCCACCCACTTAGGGAAAGACCTAAATTAAAAGGGGTGGGGACCACTACAATTAACACAGTGAGGGTCCTTTCCACCACAACAAGCACACGTCACAGAACCACGACAAGATGTATTTGAATGACTGAACCGCTGGCACTGGAAACATTGGAGAGGGTTGGGAATATAGGGCCTTACCTTTCAATTCAAATAACCCGCCTTAACAGTGGCAGGTGGATGTGGCGATGAAAACGTTAAAATCAGAACAGAGGTTGGCACCGTAATACCATCTTGACGAGTGGAGATTCGACGAACTGCTGAAACTCCTTGGCTGCAGAAACCAGCAAGGATCTCTGACACGGAGATAGACTTTAAGTCCCTCTCGACACTAACTTCCCGTGAGGAATTCAAAGAAGCGTGGGGAGTAACTTCAATGGGTATATCCCAAATGGCCTTTGAATTCAAGAGGAGTTCACTGTGCTTTGCTGTGGATGTTTCAACCAACAGAGGTTCTTAACTGACTTTGGAGAGCCAGCAAGCTCCTCTAATCCCTT
>NW_013666777.1:328321-330392 GCF_000517525.1 Limulus polyphemus
GCGATCAAGATACCTCTTAACTTCATTCTGAAGACAAATATTTAATTCTCATTATGAATTAATTATGTAACTAAAATACAGAGAAAAAATCACATCTGTAAGTAGAATTTATGTTATTCGACATATTTCTACAAAGAACACGATGTCTTTTTACGGATAGTTTGTTTGTTTGTAGTTAAGCACAAAGCTACACAATGGGCTATATGTGCTCTACCCACCACGAGTATCGAAACCCTGTTTCTAGCGTTGTAAGTGCGCAAACATACAGCTGTGCCACTGGGAGGGGGGGGCTTTTACGGACAGATGAACACCATCTCTTCCAAGTAGTTCGGTCCTTGGAAGACGATTATTAATACAAAACTGACTATTTTGTACTATAATAACACCTTTCTTTCTCCACTCCAGCTTATGTAACTCAGAATTTACTTTTCTTAAATGACTGTTAGTCTCTTCCATAGTCAGTGAAGACAAAACCTGCCATTAGGGAAACTGAAAAAGAAAAGTTAATAAATTAAAAAGATATAATGTAAGGGCCCGAAACATAGCCTAAAGTAAAGTAAAACTACATACCGATAACTAGTTGTGTTGAAAAAAATGTCACTATGTTTAAAATCAATGTTCCACTTCAGTCATCTGCAGCAGAATTCATGCATTTACTACATTATATGTTTAAAGCGTATGATTTATGAAAAGCATGTTTTGCAAAGGAATTTTTTTTAATAAAACAAGTCTGCAAATACTTAACTTGAGAATCTCCCATAACTAAAGTAGGTATCATCATCACAGAAATCTGAATTAATCTAATTTAACATAATTTAACCTAAGAACTTAAATATAGAATAAAATTTGAAAAGGTAATTGATAATTAAACAAACCAAGATATTTACCAGCAATATATATATATATATATTAATTATGCAGCACGTAACATAAATTAAACAATTGTTTATGCAATATTTCAAACAAATTATTAGAAACTTGCTACCAATAATCAAATGAATGTTAGATAAAAGGAAAACATAAAAGTTAAAGAAAGCTATTTTAGATTTACGCAAACTAATTATTTGAGAACTACACCTAAGAGAAAAAATACCTAGCCTATACTTATAAATGAAAATGTGTATCAAAATCTTAGCAAAGCAAAGGACAATAATAAATCAAGGTCAATCAGTATGAGAGCAAAGTGAGACAGCTGTTGTTGTTCCTGGCAGTTATTTCGATGTATTATTTTATAATAAATCATCGGGGGGTGCTCGAAGATAGAGCAATCTTCCTTCGCCCCCTCTCGTGGATAAGAGGTGAAGTGAGCCGGATATCTAAAAGTTGGTAAAATAAGGGGCTGAATTGTAGATGAGTTGAAAGCTTGATGGGAACGGATAGGTGAATAAACTAAACTAATAAATATACCGATGTTAATATTAATAATAATTATAATAATAAACGACCGATCTCGAACAAGTTTAGTCTTAATGATCACTTTTTATACCTTTCTTTGACTTAGAGTATTTGTGATCTGTATTTGCCCTTGAATCGCCCCGAGAAGAGATGACCTTAAAGCCTTCACAGCCATACGTCATTTTAACACAACGTTATTTATACATTCCTTCAAATCGCATTCTTAGAAATAGGAATATATTAGCCTATCGCCTTCCAAGGATGAAAACCTGTCTCTTGAACAAAAGGAGGAAGGGAAACTTAAATAAGGACACAACTTAGACAAAATAAAGTAGAACCGACAAAATCGAAATTGTCATGCAAGTAATTTGGAATGGAATATTGAAAATACCGTTTGTTCCACATACGTTTATTTATTGATCCTGTACTTTCATTCTAACAGCAAAACACAATAACATAAACCATTAAGATCGATGTCATGATTAGTAGACTATACGATAACGTACGTAACTTAAATAACACAATAACATAAACATTAAGATCGATGTCATGATTAGTAGACTATACGATAACGTACGTAACTTAAATAACACAATAACATAAACATTAAGATCGATGTCATGATTAGTAGACTATACGATAACGTACGTAACTTAAATAACACAATAACATAAAC
>NW_013666778.1:0-7317 GCF_000517525.1 Limulus polyphemus
GAATTAAGAAGACATTGAGTCACCTACGACACAGATTTTACTGGATAGGTATTAGACATGATGTGGAAGAATGGTGCAGTACATGTAATGCTAAAAGGGGACCCAAGCATGAGGGACGCCCACCTTATGAAGAGATGCCTGAAAATGTGTCAGAGTTTGTGAAAGTGTTATTGGAAAGGATGGATGATATTCACCATCAAGTACGTTCAAACTTGAAAACGTCTCCTGAATCAATGAAGCTATCTTATGATAAGAGATATACTGAAGTCAGCTTTGAACCAGAAGACAAGGTGTGGTTGTATAATCCCAGGAAGACCAAAGGGAAGTCTCCCAAGTTGTCCATATGACATAGTGGATCGTCTCTCATACGTGACTTTCCGGATAAAATGTGGTCGGCGAGGTAAGCCAAAAGTGGTGCATGACAACAGGCTTTGGCGTTATCACAGTCCAGGACATTTCAGTTGTGATGAAGTGAACAACAGAACAAATGACGCTGTTGAAGAAGTGTTACCTGAAAAAGCCACTGTCAAAGAAGAAACTCTACTCAGTTTTGAGAAGGGAAACGGTAAAGCTCTTGATGAAGTTACTACCACTGATGTGACTGTTATCGACGATAGGACATTTCCTGATGAAGCAGATGAACCCCACATGAAGCAGAAGCCAACGAGACGGAGACCTGTACGGAAGAAGATACGTCCCATAAAATTAAGAGACGTTGTTGAATTGTAATTTTTTACATTTAATTAAGTTATTGTTAATTGTTATTGGTTTATTGTAAGTGGCTATTGTTCGGGACGAACAATACTAAGGAAGGGGCAGTGTTGCGTCAGCGAGGTCGCGTGACTGGTGTCGTGCCACCTCTTTCTGGAGGTGTCCTGTTCCTTCGGGAGTGCCCTGGCATTTACTAGATGTGTGTTGGTCTTGTATGTGTGGGACATTCACAGCATGACGGAACAACAGGGTAATGAGTAATTGAATGAATGTGGACAGAATATTGTTGGCCACATAAAACGTGAGTTATAGCGTTGTTATAGAGTGACTGTTGAAATTAAGTGTATCGTAAAGTTGTATTCAGAAAGAATAAACCAGTTTTATTTAAGAAAGGACTTGTGTCGCTAAAGTTTCGTCAGAACAAATTTACGGAAAATTAACTAACGAACAGAGACGTAACAATATGCACATGAAATTTAGATCTATGGCGTTTATAAAATACAATTAAAGTGGTTTAAACATGTCAAAACTTTTCAAAAGCCAATCATTAAGTCCTATTTTCTAAACCACCTATACATTTATTGTTTGACTAACAGTAATGGTAGGCCTAGATACATGAAATTAGTATTGTTACGTCTCTGTTCCTTTGTTAATTACCGGTATAAATTCTTTCTGAGGAACTTCAGCGATACAACTTTGAAATACACATAATTTCCACAGTCACATTAACTTAAACACATGCTATAATTCACAACGATTCACGCACTTTACTTACGGTCACTACAGCTCGCTTGACTCAATTATCTGTGTCTATATCTCTCTATATGCAATTATATCTCCACTTTATTTGCTGTGCTTATATACTAAAATAGAGGGCGCCTAGAAATAACTAGAGTTGTCAGGAACAGTCATGATCCTTCTAGAAACTCCAGCGCGCATTCTTCCACGGTCACATGACTTCCGCTGTCGTAACAGTATAAAATAATAAAACTAAGATCTAAGCTTCAAAGGCATAGTTCTATACAATCAAAGTGTTTAATGACCAATGTTACAAAGGCACGCATCAAATAATTATATCTAGGAAAACATGTGTAACTGCATGTATTATAGGCTTATTTATAAAAGCCCACATTACCAATGGCCCAGAATTAATACATAGGGAGAGACCTATAGATCGTTTACTACAGATCTAGTCAACGAACGTTAACACAGAATGAGATAAGCCTAGTTTAATATGACATGTTTGACAATAATAATAGCCCATTATGTGTGTAATTTAATGAATGCTTTCAAATAAACATAAATTACAAACATTATATATTTTGTTTTGCATTATATCTATGTAAGCACTGAAAAACATTGATAGCGAAGCGACAAATTCCCAATTGTTGCTCATATACAACTACCTTACCTTTAAACAGGCCTTCACATATAGTCTATATCAAATATAGGCTGTACTGAATAAAAGCTTAACTAATATTAGGCCTAAGATAAGTGAAGTAAGAGATTTTAATATTTGCGGTTAGAATTCTTTTGTATTAATTTAAGTTGAAAGTTCTTAATACTTGGCGTTCATTTGCTTCCTGTTAAGTATTTACTGGAAATATAACCTACCGTGGTTTAGGTCTATGATCCTGTATTGAAAGAAGTAATGTTGCAAATGTCTTGTGGATCTCTTCTAGTATTAAATTAAAAATAATATTAAACATTATGAAGTTTAAAGTTTATATTGCAAACGGGAGGGTTATATTTATTTTAGTCCACTGTTTAGTGGTTATGGCTTCATTGGGATTTGGGGCAACCAAGACGCATGTTAAGTGATTTAGGCTTAAGCAAAAGATTTCTAAGCACTAAGTTGGGCTTCACGCGAGAATATATAAACACAATTATTTTAAAACTAGCTGGCGTACCCATTGCCTCGACGGAAGTTATGTAAAATCATGATTAATGAAAGGCTATCTTAGGACATGAAAAGTTGCTTCCCTACATGTAATTTAAAAAAAATGCTTTTAAAAACCACAAAACTGAAAATTTGTATGTATCTTTACACGGACCCAAAACATGCCAAATTTGGTGAAGGTCCATCTACAGGGGGCGAAGTATTGGTAAAAAGACGCCCGCAAAACTGAAAATTTATATGTACCCCCACATGGACCTAATGAACCTCCATACCAATTTTGGTAAAGATCTATCCACACCCTGAGAAGTAGTTACATGGACATACAACAGGCAGTACCATTATATTAGTAGTTAGCTCCGCACTTGCGCAACACGCCGTTAGAGGGCATCACACGTATGTCAAACTCTGGGAGGGGGGATTATGTCACCAAAGACGATGACGTAATAGCTCACCACATTGTCCTTAGAAGACGCTTTATTAGTGACGCATTGCTAGGCCTCCGTGACAGGCGGCTATGACGTCATAATTCTGCAAAGTGTCACCACAGGGTGTGACAGGCAGCCATGATGGATGATTACCTAATAGTTCCACGAAGTAGAGAATGTGTTTCTATGGCACCATGACATCATAGTTCCACGAAGTGGGACCAGCATAAATGTGATCAACATGGCTACAATTAATTCAGTCTGTATCAAACACTAATTTATTAGTTAATTAAAATTCTTACCAATTTAAATCGTCCTAGAAAGGATGATATTGTTACGTCTCTGGTCGTTTGTTTGTTAATTTTCCGTAGAAATTCTTTACGAGAAACTTCAGCGATACAAGTCCTTTCTTAAATAAAACTAGTTTATTCTTTCTCAACTCAACTTTGCAATACACTTAATTTCCACAGTCACTTTAACTTCAACACACGCTATAACACTTTACTTACGGCTTGACTCGATTATCTGTCTCTATCTCCCTGTCTGCTGTTCAATTATTTATGCCGTCACTTCTCGCCGGTCTTATATATACAAAATAGAGGACGTTTAGCAAACACCCCAGCCTTCAGGAACGTTCGAGATGCTCATTACGTGTTACCAGGGTCACGTGACTTCCGCTGTCGTAACAATATCATACAACAATTAAAACTCACTATTTGACTTTAATGAATTAGTGATTAAATATTTTCAGTAACATGTTTATAATAAAAATTCGGGACACAATATTTCTTTTTAACAATTTATTAATTTTTCTCACAATAAAGATTTTGCAATATTATGGACATAAAAAGACACGTTTATTAAGGACATATTTACTGAAAACGTTTTACAACAAAATAATGAACAAACATATCATTACTATCATTTGGGATCCAAATTTAGATAGGAGTTTTTGTTTGGACACATGTCAATAACGAAACGATAATAAGCATAATATATACAATACTGTCCACACACAAAAGAATATGGTCCTTGAAGTACTTTTTTGTTGCAAGACCACATTCAACAGTTCATCTTGATGCATTTTCTTATGTTGAGGTTATGTGGAGGTAGTCCTAATGGATCAAAATATTCTCCATTTTCATTTTAACCAAAATAAATACAGACCCAGTAATTACTAGGTTTATGACTCGGATCCAGGTTGATGGATGTATAATTGCATGGTCAGGTAGTTGATCACAGGCAAATACACCTCCAAACGTTTTTCACAGACACAAATATTGCGAGAGTATCGAATGAATTTCTATTGTGTTCATAGCTTCTTAGATATCAGTTATGATGTTTCTAGACTGATTAATTTCTAAAATTGACTGAAATCCTGCATATGCTAGAACATTTATAGTGTTAGATAAGGCACTACCAAAATGTATTTCAATTCGTAAATTTCCCTGTTTCACCAAGTTATAGTGAGAATCTACAGCAGATAGATCTGGTGTAAGATCAAAGGAAAAGAGTGTATATCCTCTCGAGTATTCGTCATATTCTATATCAATTCCTTGATCTTGAAATCGTTTTCCAGTTCTACTAAATAATGTTTCATAGCTTTGTGCATATAGTTCAGCATCAAAATTTGGCCAAAAAGGTTGAGTGGGAATGTGCTTTCCATCCACATTGATTGCCACAAAATTGACACTGTAATGTTTGAAATTGTATGGATTTTTTTCCAAGATCCATTAAATGCATCATTATCAACACATCCTATAACAAGACATGTAGGTACTTGACCTAAAAAACATTATCAATAGATGCTTGTAAGTTTCTTTGGGAATTCAAAACGAGTTGCACATTATATATTTCAAAGGATAACTAATAACTCATTTTATTTATTAGGCAAATGCATACTTAGCCAAAGTAATAACCTAGTATCTTGGATATTCTTCAAGTAACCTAAATTAAAGTCAGATAACACAAACATTAGAATAACTACAAATAAAACTTTTTATAATTGTTGGATATACAAGACTGTTTAGTATAAGAGCTATTATTTAGTTTATTTAGTGATTTAATATTTATTTACTATTTTTCATAAGAGTGTTAAAAGTTGATTATTTTAAAAGTGATAGCTGTGACAAGTTGAGTAATTCAGTTTGATTGTTTTACTAGGCTTTATTAATATTGTTGATATCATCTTACTCAAAGTTTTTCTAGCGGGCTAGATAGCTTTAGATTTTTCTCTCCCATATTATAAATATGTGCAGGTACAGCAAGTTAAGGGAAAATGGAAAAAAAGTTAGTTAGTGAAAGAAAATGTGAAGTTAGCTGCTGTGTGAGCGATTTTAATGGGTGATTTCTATAGTGTGTTTCACTGTATTGTAACAACAGAGACAGAAAAAATAACTTGTCTTGTCAATTGAGATTTAAACTAACTGAACCAGCCTAAGTGGAGTTTTGAGGAAAGGAAGAGACAATTATTTATAGCTTTGGATACAGCAAAAAAGAAAGCAAGTTTAGTGAGACAGATTTAGACTGAGTGATTGGCAGTTTAGCCATGACGGGCGATTTCTAAAGAAGTTAAGTTAGAAAAAGTTAAGTCAGAAAACGTTAAGTTATAGAAAGTGAAGTTAAACTGCGTGATTGTTAGTTTATTGGGAAAGTGTCTTCAAAGGGTGTTCTAAAGTAATCGAACATGCTGTGTGGACTTTGACGAAAAGGAGACAATTATTTGAAATTCTGGATACAACTGTGGTAACCAATGGGGTAATGCAAGTGAATCTATCGCTGGTTTTGCAGTAAGAAACAGAGTAGAGAAAAATAATTCGTCTTGTATATTGAGTTCTACATTAACTGAACTAGCCTATGTGGACTTTTCACATAAAAGAGAATTATTTAAAGCTCTTTATACAACTGGTAACTCACGGGTAGCATAAGTAGACTTATCAATGATTATAATAAAAAAAACAGAATTATTTAGTTTTAGAAACAACGGTAATAACCAATAGTGTAACGAAATTTTGCATGTACATTTGACTTTTTTTTGAATATGTTATTTTAAAAGAAGTGGATTGTGTGTTGTCCGTTTATTGTTGACATTTATGGTGAAAAAGTCACAGACACCTACTATAAAAGAATCCCTGCCCATATTTAAGACCCTGACATTTTGCAAAATAGCCAGGGTTATACAGTGGCAAATGGCAGTGAAAGAAGGTGTGTGAATGACAGCGGAAATAAGTAGGCCTATATACACACAACAGTAGTGGTAGTGAAAATAGTTGTTACTTCTCCGTTCGTTAGTTGACTTTCCGTAACTTCGTTCCGACGAAACTTTAGCGACACAAGTCCTTACTTAATAAAACTGGTTTATTCTTTCTGAATATAACTTTACCGATACACTTATTTTCCACAGTCGCTCTATAACAAACGCTATAACAACGAACGTTAACTTCAACAATACTTTCTGACTGCAGTTCAATTACTCACTACCTACACACATTGTCACGTCACGCCGTGACCATCTTATATATACGAGCCCACCCCAATCCAGCAAATGCTAGAGCACTCCCGAAGGAACAGGATAGTTCCAGAAAACGGGTGGCGTGACACTAGTCACGTGACCTCGCTGATGCAACACTGCCCCTCCTTAGTATTGTTCGTCCCGAACAATAGCCACATACAATAAACCAATAACAATTAACAATAACTTAATCAAACGTACAGAATTACAATCACAAAATTACAATTCAACAAAGTCTCTTAATTTTACGGGACGTATCTTCTTCCGTACTGGTCTCCGTCTCGTTGGCTTCTGCTTCATGTGGGGTTCATCTGCTTCATCAGTAAATGTCCTATCATCGGTAACAGTCACATCAGTGGTAGTAACCTCATCAAGAGCTTCACCGTTTCCCTTCTCAAAACTAAGTAGAGTTTCTTCTTCGACGGTGGCTTCTTCAGATGGCACGTCTTCAGCAGCGTCATTAGTTCCTTTGTTCACTTCGTCCCAACTGAAATGTCCTGGACCGTGATAACGCCAAAGCCTGTTGGCATGCACCACTTTTGGTTTACCTCGCCAACCACATTTTATCTGGAAAGTCACGTCTGAGAGACGATCCACTATGTCATATGGGCCTTCCCATGGAGAAAACAACTTAGGAGACTTCCCTTTTGTCTTCCTGGGATTATACAACCATACCTTGTCTCCTGGTACAAAGCTGACTTCAGTAGATCTCTTATCATAAGTTAACTTCATCGAATCAGCAGACGTTTTCAAGTTTGAAAGCACTTGAT
>NW_013666778.1:8199-24485 GCF_000517525.1 Limulus polyphemus
CACCCCAATCTAGCAAATGCTAGAGCACTCCTGAAGGAACAGGATAGTTCCAGAAAACTGGTGGCATGACACTAGTCACGTGACCTCGTTGACGCAACATAGTGTACAGATTACAATTATGCTATATAACCATCTCAACAGATTTTGATGAGTGGATTGAAAGAGGTGAGTGTCTTGGGCTAAAAGATAGTGAACTATGAGAGTTTGCTAAACAACAACAAGAACTAGAGATAGAAGAGTGACAACAGAGGAGAGGAGAGAGGAGGAGAGACTAAAAGAAAAAAGGAAAGAAGACTGAAAGAAGTAAAAGAGAGAAAGAAGGAACTGGAAATAAAGAGAGAATATTGAGAAAGAAGAGAATGAGAGAGAGGATATACTGCAAATAGAGAGAATAATAAAACATATTGAGAAAGAAGAAAAGGAGAGAGAGAGGATAGACTGCAAATAGAGAGAATAATAAAACATATCGAGAAAGAAGAAAAGTAGAGAGAGAGAGGATAGACTGCAAATAAAGAGAATAGGAGAAAATATTGAGAAAGAAGAAAAGGAGAGAGAGGATAGACTGCAAATATAGAGAATAATAAAACATATCGAGAAAGAAGAAAAGGAGAGAGAGAGGATAGACTGCAAATAGAGAGAATAACAGCACAAATTGAGGAGAAGAAGATAAGATAGAGGAGAGACTGAAAATAGAGAGAATAAAACCACAAATTGAGATCACTATGCTCACCCAAGAGAAAGAAGAAGGACCCAAGAATGATAATGGGGTCAGGGCCAGTCAGCCCAAATTTGATGAATGGAAAGACAACATAAATGCTTTTCTGGAGAGATATAAAAGATTCACCCACAGTCAGAACTTGGACAAAGGTGTCTGGGCAGTCTGTCTCGACCCATTTCTCACAGGAAATGGCCTAGACGTATATGCAAGCATGATTTCAGAAGATGCCATGGACTATGACAAGTTAAAAGTGGCCTTGCTGAAACACTATGAACTTAGGGAAGAAGGCTTTCATCAGAAGTTCAGAGAAGTCAAACCTGACACTGGAGAAACTATTTCAGTTTGTGGCAGGTATATGGTGATATTTCACAAGATGGATTGACATGGCCAAGTGTGAAAATAGTTTGAAGGACTGGCAGATCTAATAATACGTGGAATGTTCATGATTACATGCTCAACTGAAATGTCACTTTTCCTAAAGAAGAGACTGCCAAAAGACGTGGACGAGATGATCAAGCTGGCAAAACAGTACATGGAAGCCCATGGAGGTAGTATAACTGGCAATTCCAAAAATGTTCAGTTAAAGTTGAAACTAGTGATGGCTGACCAGAAGCAGGAGTACACAAAATATGACAGGAGGTTAACAGACAAATGTTTTTATTTGTTATAAAATAGGGCACATTGCAAAGGATTGCAAGTCCATCACCAACAAGCAACAGCAGAAATTTCAATATAAAGCAGCTTGAGCTTCCTAAAAAGACAGTACTGGCAAGAAACAAAAAAAAGAGTAACTGTAACTGTAGATGCAATTGCCAGAAGAAACAGAATCAAGGAAACACGTCAGTTTCGCCACAAGAAAGAAGCGCTATTTCTATGATTGATCAATTCATGACTAATGGTTGGCTCATTATGAAATGGATCAACAGTGCCAGTGGTGATCGGAGCATACTTGAGATATTGAGAGGTGCCAACAAATTTCAATATGCCAATATAGGTGAAGGCTATGTCGGGTACAAGAAAGTGAAAGTCCTATGAAACACTGGGTTTAGTAGTGCAGCAGTGAGAACAAGTCTAGTATCTCAGGAACAAATGATGGATAATGTATGCTTGTGTATGCTAATTGATGGGACAGTGAGAAAGTTTCCCTTAGTAAGAATAAAGATGGACACTCCATACTGCATAGGAAACCTTGAGGCCATGTGTATGATTGGAAACATACCAGGTAGTAGAAATTTGGAGGAACTAGGCAGAAGACTGATGAGACATCTGCAGTAACCACTAGAGCTCAAGCAAAGAAGAGCAATCGAGACATCAAACTCCTGCAAGTATCAAAAGGTGACATTCCGTATGTAGGTCTGCAGGAACTGAAGGAAGCTCAGAAGAAAGACCCTTCACTGCAGAAACTTTGGGACAGTGCCAAGAATAAATCAAACACAGTAAAAAATGTTAAGAGACTTACAAACAGAGGGCCTTAAAGGAGTATAGAACCAGACCTATCACACCATTTAAATCATCCTAAAATGGACACTTAACACTAACTTATTTGTTCCATAAATTTCCTGACCATTTATATTTAAATCATTCTAAAAGGATACTATCATGAAATAATTAAAACTTACTGTTTGATGTCTCAACATGACTATATTTAATACAATTGGTTTAAAACACTAATTTATTAGTTAATTACACTTCCTGGCCATCTATATGTCCTGAAAAAGAATGTTTAACACTAATTTATTAGTTCCATACATTTCCTTACCGGGGTGTTCTGCAACTTAAACTGCTCATGAGAATTGATTAATTTCAAATGACAGATGTCAGTTCAGTGAAATATTCACCATTTATTGAATACAAATAATATAATAGCATGCATCAGAGAGAATTTATAACAAGTTTTGAAAGCAGGATGCTCAGTGGAAGGCATGGCATTTGACCAGTACTTTATTGCTGACATCTCCATGCAGCAAAAGCTTTATTGGCGGCAAATTCTCACTACAAATTGACAGTTTAGCTCGAGGATATGGATAAAGTAAGTGAGAAATTCCATAGAAAGTTACAATGTCTTGGAGGGTAGCAAAAAAATGTTGGAATAAATAGTTTGAACTGAAGAAATGTCATGAGGCATACAGAAAATGAAGCTTAGCATTTATAAAAACATTTAAAAATAAGAAATGGAAACTTTTATGATATTAAAATTTGATCTATAAATTATGTTTTAATGCCAAGTTTATTGATGTACATTGATAATAAAGTAGTTTAATTACATTTTAAATGTAGCTGTAAAAAAGTCGTGGCATACGCACTTTGACCTACTTGTAGCGAAAGGGTTAATATTACAAGTATAAGAACAAGTCACTTACTACTAGCAAGTAAACCTTTCACTAAACAGTAAAATTTAACATACTGATGCATTACATACATGGAAATGGTCTTGGAAGGAGTCAGATGTACTCATGCTTGGGATATAAGCCATGACCCTCATGTAGTAATAAACATAGTATTTTTCCATACTACAATATTAACAGCCATAAAGGAGGGAGGAAGAGGTCATAAATGTACCTGATTCTCCCTGGTCCAAACAAGAATTGACCTAAATACCAATAAAGAATTCAAGGAAGATTGTAAAATTCGCAATGGAGAAAATTTTGGAGTCAAAAGAGAGAGATTTTACTTTATTGGACATGCATTTTTCAAAATAGACAGTTCTGAGGAATCTGTCCATTCAATTGAACAGTTGACGACCTATTTCTCTCTGAAGATGCTGTCGGTAGATACTATTTAGTATAGTACTGCCACTTGGAAATCTTAAAAATCATGCAATTTTCTTTTAAGGCTTTACAAAATAATCCAAGTTCAGCTGACCTAAGACTTTTCAATTAAAATTCTCCTAAGTGAGGACTAATTATTTTTGCTGTTATTATATTATAAATCAATATACATTGAAATGTAACAGCAGTCTCACTGTGAAGAAGTTACATATATATATGCCTTTTAGATGTACTTGCAAAGAGATCTAGTGAGGATTATGGGGTATTATTTGTAGAGTTCTCGCCATTCAACTAGATTAGGTGCAAGATTCTTGTAAATTAATTTGGTTAAACTATTTATAGCTTGAAAAGTAAGGGTCACAACTTTATCTTTCAATTGTGTTTTTGATTTTTGTGGAAACTAGTACAGCTATAGATGTTACATTCACTGGCACCAGCTGTTCTAAACTGTGTTAATTGAGCAATTACCATCGAGTATCCAAGGAATATCTCTTATAGTGAAACTCTATTTGATAGTTTGAAAGTGAGGGACGAAAAAGTCCTTTTGTTTCTATTAAATCTTGTGATCCACAAATCCTCATAACTTCAGATAATCGATTGCCAATCATACAATGTAGTACATACATGGTGCCTTACAATACCACCCAATAGTTCTAAGAGAAAGGGTCACAACATTATTTCTACTAATTTTTCAAACTCCTCATCTTCAGTTATGCAAATTGTTGATGCACTAGGCATTACATCTACTGACACCAGTTTTTCTAGCTTCTTGCTAATGAAGTGGAAATCACTCAGTGTGGTATATATATATATATATATACACACTGCATAGTGAACATCAGTTGATAACTAGAAAAATAAGAATTGCCATTTACTTTCATCAGGTGCTTGATCTAATGATTGTCCTAGCTCTGAGATCAGGTTTAAGCTCAGCCGTATTATGTGGGAGGTCATCATCATTGGTCCTGTGGACTGTCAGAGCTGAGTCCCAACTCAGCTACTTCCTCTTTTGACTCTTGATCATATTAGTTCATTGGCCATATATGGACACAGCTAAATAATGTGTACTGCATGCTTTTACGTGCCTCTTGACTGCTCTAACTTGTTAGGTAATAGGCTAGCTCACTGCAATAAAATCCTTTACAGTTGAAGCCAAGAGGTTTTCATGCTGATCGCACATACAAAAGCCACACATAGTTTCCATTTTGGTACATTTTTTCCTTCATCATCTTACAATTGTACCTCTTTTGTCATATGGTGATCTTTCTTAGCTGTTGATGCCCAAATTCATGTGCATCACTAATGAAGACCTTAATCACACCACATATGCATGTGGACACTTAGGATGTCTGCTTTAGGTAGAGGACCATACTTCATGTCTAAAGGGAGCAAGACTTCTTACCACACATTATCATACTGAGCATACAACCTGTGGATCTTTGTTCAATTACACAGTTTACCATTAGGATGTAAGGTAAATGCTCATTCTAGTTGGTTTGATCTTGGTTCACCCTTTCCACTAAACTATCACACTAGGGATGATAAGGTCAAGTTTGTATCTTTACAACACCAAATACTTTATACAACTCAGGAAACAGCTGGGTGCTAAAGTTAGTACCTTGACCTGCATAAACTGCTTCTGTTGCTCCTAGCCAGGCTATCCAGTACTCTACCAGAAAATCAGCCATATACTGTGTGGATATATTGACCAATAGATAACCTTTAGCTCAGGATGACCAAGAGTATATACAGGTGATCTTTTTTTTAAGCCTTGGTAACTGACAGCAATATCCAAGGCTATTCTCTGTACAGAAAAACCAACAATTCTTCACTGAATGTTACTCTTTTTAGATCGTAATTTTTTATGGATGGTACATAACATACAGTGTTAATGACAGTGTTGAACATCCTGACACAAATGCAGACAGAATAATTACCATTTACCTGTTCGAATTGAAGACCTAGGTGATAATATGTGACTGAATCATACTCTTGAAACACTGTTATTCAGGGTGCTATCATCCATTTATGGTTTTTAAAGTTCATCAACTATTTAAGTGATGCCTGGTCCCTTCAAATAGTGAACATTTTTTACCAAAAAAGTAGTGCTGAAAGTGTTTACAAAGACAACAATTGCAAGCAATTCTTTGTCATGTGGTATATGCACTCAAGAATCACGAGTGTACAACTAATGTACATGATTGCATGCTGTATTCCTTTCCGCAACTATGATAACACTGTTGAGACCCACCTTACTCTGCTTCTGCTTTTGAAAGATTTGTGGAGATTCCTTTTCTACCCCCGATATGACACATAAATTCGACTTGTGTGCACTTGAGTGCACATTTTATAGGTTTCAGTTTGAAACCTGACTTTTTTATCCAATGGAATACAATTTACTGGTTTTCAATTGCAGACTCAAACATGAGACCATACACCAATATGTCATCAAAATAGATCAAAACCTTTCTCATTGTAGTCCTTTGATTTAAGCTCCATTAGTCTGTTGAAAGTGGCAGGTGCATTACACATACTGAGTGACATGCTGCAAAACTTATATAAGCCATCTCTCTTGTGCTAAAAACAGTCTTAGGCCTACTCTCTTCATCTATCTCAACTTTTCAGTATCTGGATGCTAGGTCCAAAGCAGTAAATCAGTGAGAACCTTCTAAAATGCTCATATATTTATCTCGTTGTGGTGATAGAAAAGCATCTACGCAAGTTACTGCATTCACCTATCTAAAATCAATGAATAACTTGTTCCTGGCAAGATAACAAAACACTCTTTGATAGCTGTATGATTTTGACCTTTAACATCTGCAGTATTTCAGTGCTGGCTACATTGCTACTGCTCACAAATGATCATCCATAATTGTAGAAAAACACTGGAAATTAATCCTCCTTGAACAAATAACAAATAAAAACCTCCTAGACATAGTCAGAACATGATCTCTTCATTCTCATATAGTTCATTTGAATTTACTAAAACAAAGTTCATCTCAAATGGAAATGAATTACATGTGAATGAAGAGGTTATGTTTGTATGTCTAGGAGTGCCTTATATACCACGAGATCTACCAGTGTTCTGATTACTGTTTTATCAACCAATAACTCTATCTCTCGCCCTTGTACTATGACAGGAGCAAGCCTCATAGACTTAAATAAGCTGAGCTGACCATCACACTTTTTGGTTCAAGCTATGTGCTGCACCCCAAGTCATTGGCATATTCAGCTTGGGCTCTTGTAGTTTCTCAGAGCAATAGGCACAGTAATCATAGCCTACTGTTGGCACTCTTTTAACCTGTTGTACTATCTGTCAAAATCAATAGCTTTGTCTGTCTTGCTGCTTGGCAAAGTAGCAACAGTTCACTCAAAATGATCCAACAATTCATAGGCAAAGTATGTGGTTTGTTCATTCCTTCCAAGATGATATCCTAGCAGACATTGGTTGTGGTAAATAAGCCATGGGAAAACCAGGATAGCCTTACCCATTTACTTGCAATGCTAGTTGTTTAACCCTCATCTAGGTTGAAACCTGGTGTGATGTAGGTGCCTGTGCATAGGTAGGATGATCAGTCTGAGGTAAAAGTCACTTCAGTTGCTGCTTCAGATTTCTTTCTCTCTTGCATTCTGCTTGAAGTTATCCCTGTATACCACATAGTGACAGAAATTGCCACAGTAAGGGTGGGAAAATCTCCCACACCCAGGTGATGTCACATCACCTTGCTGGGCAGCCCTTCCGTGAACTTGTCATGAGAATACCCTCATGATCTGCTGAGGCCATTGCAGGATAAACTTTATAATGCAACTGATGTAGGTTATTCACATAAGCACTCAAGCTAGACCTGGCATGGCTTGGTGGTTAGGGCTCTCGACTTCCCATCTGTGGGTCGTGAGTATAAATCCCGTCACTGAACATGCTTGCCCATTCAATCGTGAGAGTTTTATAATGTGATGGTCAATCCCACTATTTGTTTGCAAAGAGTAACCCAAGAATTTATGGTGGGTGGTGTTGACTAGTTGTCTTGCTTTTAGTCTGTCACTGCTAAATTAGGGACAGCTAGCACAGATTGCTCTCCAGTAGCTTTGCACAAAATTAAAAAACAAATAAACAAGCAATCAAGCTTTTTGTATCCCTCTTCAAAGCCTTGAATTCAGCCAAATGGATTTCTCCACTTTCTACTGGGTCAGACTTCTGGTACAACTTAGTAATGACTGTCTTGCACTCCCAGAGTTGCTTCTCATTCAAGCACTTGGTGGAATCTAGTGCTGGACTGTCTAAACTCAGAATCTGGCTTGTACAGCCTGTTATGAAGTCCAGCCATCCTTTGCTGTACACTTAAATGTTAGTGTAGTGATCTACTTCACATTGCTTACTGTGAACCATGGCCATGGTAAATCACTCTTCTTCCCAAATTCCAAACCATCTCCTGACTGAAATGTTCTCAACATCATCAGTACAGTATTGGTAGGGACTCTTAGAGACTCCTACATTTTGATGAATGGTAAACTTCTGATCCAGAGTGACAGAAACACAAGGTGCTTTATGCAGCTCATCCATCAGCTCAGCTTCACCCCAAGCTCTTTTGTGGTTCATGTTCACATCAACAGTGTATCTTTCAGCTTAGGGAGGTTCACCATTGCCCAATGACATACTCATTTCGTCTTTCAGTACCTGTCTTCTCAATTACTGTTGAGATAACTCTGGTAGGTGGATGTTATCCACCAAAGGTGTTTATATCTCTCCCTAATGTTCTCAGATGGCTTCAGAGAGATGCCACATCAATGCAACAGTTCTCATTTGATGGTGCTTTCCTCACATTAAGGTTCATCCTTAGGGAAAGAGACTGGACAGCCAATCTGAGTGTACCATAAATTGACAAAAGTCTTTGCCCTGTGTCATCAATTGTAAGGAGATCATAGTCACAGGCAATCTTCATACAGGCAAAAATCTTATTTCCAAAAGAAGACTTCTCCTAGATCTGGCAACTCTCTCAGATAACCATCTTCCCTCTGCGACTAATTCTCCCATCTTGTTTATATATCTTTTGATTTGTAAAAAATGCTATTTCATCTAAAACTAAGCCTTTTTAAGCTTAATAACAAGAGTTTAAGTGTAGAAAAGTACCAACTTCAGTATATATATAGCAAACTCTGTAATAACTATATCCTGCAATCACATTACAAAATTTCTTCTACCAATCCACTCTGTGGTATATCCAGGTGGTAAATAATATAATGTTAGAAGAAGATAGAAATGCATGGTATATTCAAATACAAAATAGTACAATACTATTATGTTTTAAGGTTTTTAAGTAGTAGCTGCTTCTTGGGATCCAAGACCTGAATCTTTTCTGTAGCTAGCAATGTTCTCTGTTGAGATAAATATATCAAATTGTCTAAGAAAAGTCTGAACCAAGGTTTTTAACCAACATTCCAAACCTGTAAAGAACTGACCAGTCCACAGAGACTTGAAACTGAGGAGCTCATGAGAACATGGCTACTTTTTGGATAATTTTAGAAAGCTAAATGAGAAAGCATATCACAGTATGACATTGTTAGATTGTTAGGAGACCCTCATTGAATGAGGGAGTATGAGTGATTCCATGAAGAATCACATAGTTGTCAGGACATCTTCAACAAAAACTGCTTCTGTGATGACAAGACTTGAAGTGGTCATGTTGATCAACTTGTAGAATAAGAGAAGACTAACAGCAATGAAAGAAGTGGCTGAAACTTCCCCATTGAAAGATGACAAACTTTTGTTTCATTTTTTGGCAGCATCACTTGGTATTATGGTTACCAGTAAGAGTCAGGGCTATCCAAGAGTCCTCTTACTGTGCTAGCATTATCTCCACAGTAGTCAGGTTCCCGCAGCTGGTATTCTGAATGAGAAGACGAAGCTAACACTTCAACCGTGTTTTTACAGTGAATAAGTCACAGGAAAGATAACTGGTTTCTTTATGGTCAACTGTCAAGAAGATAAAGGAATGTCAATTTGAAAATATGGCTGCAACTGTTCAAACTCATTTAAAACTAGTGGACCATGGCTTAGTTTTGAGCTTGGCTCCAAAAATTGGCCAGTCCTTACTTTGAAATGGCTGCAGTTTTGTATGTACCTGTGGAGATACATGGAAGTGATGTTGAAATATTAGTGGACACTGGCTCTGCCAGTTGGACCTTCCTAGACATCAGACACTTAATTAATCCACTACTTTGGCATCAATATTGACTCATTGTAACAAGAGAAGAAAAAGCTAAAAGTGAAGGGAGAGGCCACCTCTGACTTAATATTAAGTCTCTTACAGAATGAAGGAAATCATCTCTGATCTTAAACTGAACACTGGTAAAATAGGGATGAACCTTCTGCAGAAGTTATCAACTAGTATAATTTATGGAACAGGTGAGCTGCAGCTCTGTGATAAAACCATCCAATGCTGACCCACCATTCATGGAGCAATGAGTTAATGATGAAAAGGAGTCATTATATCTACAAATATCCAAATGTACAATTGGTATTTTCTGAAGTTATATGGAATCAGTCTAGTGAGTTGCCAGTAGTAACTAGAAATAAAGCAACATTTAATCTTGAATGTTACATAATGTAAAAAACATGAAACTACCATATAAATATGTATAGTTTTAGTATATGACAGATCACTTATTTGCTCTTGGATGCAGACATATTTAATCACTTTTGCCATACTCATCATGCATATAACCATTCTAGAAAGAAAATCAATAAATATTTGTCATTAATTACAACTAGCACTGAGAAGCTGGAGCAATTTCAATATCTGCCATAGGCAGAACACAGATAGCTCTTTTTGTAGTTTGAGCTTAACAGTAAACATACATTTTATAATAATTATTATTATGTGTTTCAATTAAGTTTTTCAAGTGTAAGAATCCTAAACTATTTATTATATATTTTATTAAAGAAAACCTTCTATGGACTGTCATGTTACAGGTTTAAGCAAAACATTTTTTTTTGTCAGATTTCTAAATTTAATAATTCCCTTGGAGCCTCATAAAAATATTTTATACAGTAGCGAAATTGAGGTATCGAAACCTTAAAATCAAAATGAAACAGATTAGCTTTTTATTTTGCAGAAAGCTACAAAATAGGCTATCTGTGTTCTTCACACTGTAGATGTCGAAACCCAATTTTTAGTAGTATAAGCTTGCAGACATATTCCTAAGCCACCAGGGAGGGGCAAAAAAGCAAGTAATATCTTTACCCGTTTGCATTCATTCAAAATATGTACATGTAATTTAATTGTAGAATATTTCAGATGTAATTTTTCAGCATTTCTAAACTGAATAGAAAAGGGTTACGATAATATTCTATATTGATACCAGCAATAAGCTTATTTTTAGGAAATCTCAGATTATATGATATAAATTTTAAAACTAGATAAGCTATTAACCATATGGTATAAATGTACATCACATTTTAAAATAGATAATATACAACACATCCCATTACAAAAAGGTCCTACCCTATTTTGGAATGTTGTAGAAATTTATAGCAGGATGTCAGATTGCCAAATGGTAAAACCTCGATTTACTAAAATCTTAAAATGCCAATCTGTATTTATTAATACAAAACATTAACTTACCAGTATTTAAAAAACATATTGAAATTGCTGTCCTGTTTAAAATGAATGTAATTTTGATGATAATATACACCAAAGTCTGACTAAATTGTATAATACTTACTTTCTCATAATAATAGGTAGACACACAATGCTTTATAAAGCATAAAGAAGGGTTTTACTGATGGTAGAACATACATGTTTCAACAGAAGATTGGTCTGTCTGTCAAAACATGTAGAATGTTCCACCATCAATAAAACTCTTTCTTAACTGCATAAATCATTGTTTGCTCACCTATTATTATATTAATGTAATGTGCTTCCATACTCATATTGTTACTTTCTCAGTAATAATGCATTTATTTACCTTTGTGCTTGAAGGTTTTAGCATTTTACATAAAGTTGCAAAATAATACTCCTTGTGAAGTGATTGACTAGAGGTAAGGCAGATAGTCAATATCATTCACTGTCAGCTTGTAGGCAACTCTAATCGAGTAGTGGGACTTGACTGCCACTTTTATAACACCCACAGCAAATCTGGATTTTGTGTTTTTTTTAATAACAGAGCGTGAACAACAGAACCTCAGACCCACAGTCCAACACACTAACCACTGCACTGTGCTCAGTCCTAATGACGAGAAATACACTTAATGCACACATACACAAAAATAAACCATCTAAAACTGTAGACATGATGAAAGAAACAGTATATACATATTATTGTGTTGTAATTTTGTTCTTTCTTTGAAAGGTTCTCTTACATTATCTGGTGAAAATAATTCACGTTCAATCCACGTAAACTATAACAAATTAGCTTATTTTATCCTCTAACATCTCTACAAACTTGAACACTTATATACTATCGTAACTTATTGTAGGCTACAAATTGCTAACTGAAAAACAAGATAGCCAGAAGAGGCAATAATTTGTTTTTAAATAGCAGAAGTTCAGACTTGGAAGTGTTGTCATATGAGTAGTTATCCTCCACTCTATCGTCCAAAGGATGCTACCTCACACTTATTGGCTGCCTCGGGGAGGGTAAGGGAAAGGGTGTGAAATGATGTCATCATTGACGTCATAGTTCCAACATTTGCCACCAGATGGTGCATTGCTAGACCGTCATTACAGGTGGCAATGATGTCATAGTTACACGAAGTGTCACCAGAGGACACAGTTATTTTAGAAAGGGTTGAAATTATAGTTCATTATCAGACAGGTGGCCATAATGTTATACGGCTGAAATTATATTTCAATACTAGACAGGCAGCCATGATGTAACAGTACCACAAAGTAGAGAATGCGTTTCTAGGCTGCCATGACACAATGACTTACATGATATGTGTTTCAACATGACTATATTAAATCAGTTATATTTAAACTGCCCTAAAAAGAATGCTTAACACTAGATCATTAGTTTATTAAATTTCCTGATCACTATATGTCCTAAAAGGATGATATCATGAAATAATTAAAACTTATTGTTTGATTCTTTAATTATCAACCAAATGTTTCAAGATTTTCAGTACTAATTTATTAGTTAATTATATTACCTGTTCTAAAAGTACTATATCATAATTAAAACTTACTCTTTTATTTATCAATCAAGTCTTTCACATATAATCAATATCTATATGTATTTACCATTATTTTAACAACTGTCTATAGGATTTTACCAAATTTACTGTGACAGTGTTACTATACTTCCACATGTGATCAATGTCTAGATTTAATTATGTTAAAACCATTATTTTGCATATTTTAAGATTTGTACCAATACAATTTGCTAGAACTATAAATAATAAATGAATGACTTACTTTTTACTCCTCCATTTTCTATATAGCCATTGATCACTGGCAAACACACAAATCTTGTGAAAGTATAGATTAATTAGCTGTTCATAGCTTCTTTCAGACAATGTTCTGTATGACACTCACCGTTTCACCTTTACAAGTAAATCATGCATATTATTAAATAAACAGTTAGTATAAAGAATGATCGTCATAGAACTAAATAAAATAAATGAACAACTTACAGTTTAACTTTACTATTATTTAAAATACCAAACTACATAAAACTTTTAAACTATGATGACTATTAGGTAATCAAACTCATAAAAACAGCGTGGGCACTGATGTCAAGACAGGTAATGGTTAGGAGGCTATCACGTGGTCACACATACAGCGTGGGGCTGTGAGATATTTCAACTTACCAGTCAATGATAAGTTTTGACCTTTCTTCATTAGAAACATTGAAAAAAAAAACATTACCTGTTCCTTTCTACATCTTTCAAAACTTTATGTACATTTAAACTTAGTTGTTTTTCAAATACACAAATGAACATCACAGACATTATTATTCTGTGATTATTTTATATAAAACTCACATTTTGTCATAGTCCAATATACTATCATGTAAGTAAAATTAACAAGTATCATGCATACTTAACAAAAATTTTAGGTACAATAAACATCATAGTTTATAATTTACCGAATTAACATTCATACAAACAATGTCCATTCCAACTCAATGTGTAAGATTAAATATAGTTTATAAACAATAATGTACAATTCTTGTACTTTACAACATTTATTTATGTCTAATAGATTTGTTTTATTTATGCTCTCATATGAGTAAATGTTTAAATATTCCCCAATGTTTGAGTACGTGTGATACTTTACCTACAGATATTGAAGGTATCATACTATGAAACATATCAGTTTTAAGCTGTAGGGGACAGTCAATTAAGTTACTGATTTAAAGTGTATGATATGTTTTACTTGTGGTGACTAATAATATGCTAGAACAAGTATGTGTCACAGGTATCATTACATTGAGTTATAAGTTAGTATTTTATAAACTAAGATGTTTTCATAAATAGCATATTAGTATATCTTGAAGTTTTATCTTGGTTGGATGTAGTTTTCCTTTTCCAAAGTCCTTGAACTGTGGAATGTGAATTTTAAAATAGAATATAATTAGTAAATAACAGCAATTTTATTTGTTAATATGATGCATATAACTGAAAACAAACGTTATTATGTCAAAGAAACACAGAAATTAGAATTACAAGTAAAGAACTATATGTAATGATATACTTACATTATAAGGCTGGTTTTTCCTTCTTTCTTCCATGTAGTAGAACTGCACCAGTTTGAGACAGGATAACTGAGCTTATCAGTACTAATAGAAACAGATAACTCTGTCACCATTCAGGTACATGCAAATGTAATTTGTTGTATTAAATAATGAAATTTTAAATCTCATACATTCCACATGTTGATTATATACTGACTTTTAAATTCAGTGACATACAAAAACTCAAGTTAAAGTATGATTTATGTAGAAAATATATATATCATGTAGAGTTTGAACTGTAAATTTTCAATATTATGTATAATGTAAATACATAAATAGCAAGTGTTCAACTTTTGTTTTCATAAATTTTTTCTGCCATATTGATCACCCTCTTCTTTTAGTAAAAACATGAGTCAGATAACATTCTACATTGAAATGAAAGTGTTATCTGTATTAGCTAATGCTAAAGGTCAAAAAGTTTTTCTAAACTTGACCAAGCTGGGAAGTGGCCTTGAATATCAAACATGCTACTCATGTCAGGAAACAAACATATAGACTGTATTCAGTTTTTTAGCTCACTAGACAAAGAGGTAACAACACTTATTGTTATTTACCTATTGTTATTGTATACTTTAAACTCAACTGACTTATAAAGCTAAAGATGAAAATAAGATTTCAGGATTTTAGTTCTTAGTGTATCATTAGTTAATAAATTAATAATTGTTTGATATCAGTTATTTATATTAGGTCATCGAGAAATTAATGTCATTTTTCTTTAGATGAAAAAAACCCAAACAATTTATATCAAAACAAAACATTTATTAAATGAAATAGCCTCCATTCTTATCGATGATGCTTTTTCATCTTACAGTCAGGTTTTTAATGCCCTGATTAAAGAAATCACTTGGCTTTGAACCAAAAAACATGTTGATGTCCTCTTTAACACCTTCCACATTTGCATACATTTTCCCATTAAAATGTTGTTGCTGTGAACAAAAAAGATGGTAATCTGATTGTGCCTTATCTGGAGAATATGGTGGGTGGGGGGAGAACTTTCCAACCCAACTCCATAATTTGTGTTGCATCAAATGTGCCACATGTGGACATGCATTGTCATGGAGAAGAAGAACACCTTTCTGATTGATGAGCGTTTCTGATGAAGAGCTTGATTTAAACATTCCAGTTGCTGACTATAATCTCTGCATTGACAGTTCACTGTGGATTGAGGAGTTCGAAATGAAGTACTCCTTTGATGTCCCACCAAAGGCAAAGCATCGCTTTCTGCAAATGGAGTCCAGGTTTTTGGGTCAGAAGTGGATTTTGTCGAGGACTAAGCCACTGTTTTTGGCATTTAATATTCACATAGAGAATCAGTTTTTCATCACCAGTGACATTTCTGTCCAAAAATGGTTGATGCGCATTATGCACTAAAAGAGATGAACCAACATTCAAATGTTGGAAACAATGATCATCGGAGAGTTCATGAGGCACCTAAATACCTTTATAGAGTTTTCTCATATTCCTTAGATGTTTATGTATTGTTTCATGAGAGACATGCAATTTCAGGGCCATTTCACGAGTGTGTTGCCTTGGGTTAAACTCAAGAAGCATCTTCAGAGCATCAATATCAATTGCAACATGTCGACCCCTGCTATCACAGTTTTTAAGGCTAAAGTCACCTGAACAAAATTTGCTGAACCATCATTGACACTTACAAAAATTCAAAACATTTCCATAAAATTCTTTGTAGCTACAGGGGCATTGTTTCCTTTTTTGTATTCAAACAGCATTCCATGCCAACTGTGTGACTCATCGTGTGCCATCATTATAAGGGATTAGAATATACTAAACTTTACACATTTACACTAACCTGATATTTAGTGGTTCATTTAACTATTATACATGATTAAATTTTTTGAGGGGGGGGGGAATAAAAGTGTTCCAAAATACTACATTAATTTCTTGATGACCTAGTATTGAGTCTATGGAAATTATAATGAGTTAATTGAACTGAACTTTTGACTGAATGCTGTGAAGTACAAGAATTGTACATTATTGTTTATAAACTATATTGTTGCATAATCGAGATCACCTGACTATTCTCACGCCCTCTACTTTCTAGAACT
>NW_013666778.1:25442-30461 GCF_000517525.1 Limulus polyphemus
TTGTTGAAAATAAGTGTATCGTAAAGTTGTATTCGGAAAGAATAAACCAGTTTTATTAAGTAAGGACTTGTGTCGCTAAAGTTTCGTCGGAACGAAGTTACGGAAGGTTAATTAACAAACGGAGACGTAACAATATAAAATCTTAGATATTGAGTTGGAATGGAAATAGTTTGTATGAAAGCTACTCCAGTAAATTATAAACTATAATGTTTATAGTACCTAAAGTTTTTATGTGTGTATGATACTTGTTAATTTTACTTACATGATAGTATATTGGACAATGACGAAACGTGAGTTTTATATAAAATAATCACAGAATAATGATTTGTAACTTATGATATTTCTATAAAGTGAAATAATCGAAGAATCATAGTTAAATGTCTGTGATGTTCATTTGTGTATTTTTAAAACAACTAAGTTTAAATGTACATAAAGTTTTGAAAGATGTAGAAATGAACAGGTAATGTTCTTTTCAATGTGTCTAATGAAGAAAGGTCAAAACATATCATCGACTGGTAAGTTGAAATATCTCACAGCCCCACACTGTATGTGTGACCATGTGACAGCCTCCTAACAATTATCTGTCTTGACATCAGTGCCCACACTGTTTGTACGAGTGTGAATACCTAATAGTTATCATAGTCTAAAAGTTCTATGTATATTGGTATTTTGAATAATAGTAAAGTTAAATAGTAAGTCATTCATTTATTATATTTAGTTGTAGGGCGATTATTGGTTATAGTAACTCTATTTAATAATATGGTTTATTCATAAAAGTGAAACAGTGAGTGTTGTACAGAACATTGTCTGAAAGAAGCTATGAACAGCTAATTAATGTATACTTTCACCAGATTTGTGTGCACAATGAAGTTTAAGGCGTGTTTGCCAGTGATTAATGGCTATATAGAAAATGGATGGATAAACAGTAAGTCATTCATTTATTATTTTTAGTTGTAGCGAATTGTATCGGTATGGATGTTAAAATATGCAAAATAATGGTTTTAACATAATTAAATCTAGACATTGATCACACGTGGTAGTAACACTGTCACAGTAAATTTGGTAAAATCCTATAGACAGTCATTAAAATAATGGTAAATACATATAGATATTGATTATATGTGAAAGACTTGATTGATAATTAAAAGAGTAAGTTTTAATTATGATATAGTACTTTTAGAACAGGTAATATAATTAAATAATAAATTAGTACTGAAAATCTTGAAACATTTGGTTGATAATTAAAGAGTGAAACAATAAGTTTTAATTATTTCATGATATCATCCTTTTAGGACATATAGTGATCAGGAAATTTAATAAACTAATGATCTAGTGTTCAGCATTCTTTTTAGGGCAATTTAAATATAATTTATTTAATTAACTAATAAATTAGTGATATAAACTAATTAAATATAGTCTTGTTGAGACATATATTGTGTGAGCCAGTGTGTCATAGCCACACATTGATCATGAATATTCATCAGTGTTACAAATGTATATATATATATATATATATATACATGGACTAGTTTAAATTTAATATGGACTTGTATCAACTTTGATTTGTAACTTGTAAATCTCATTTTCATAAAAATCACATTGGCAGGTTTTTAAAATGATTTTGAAAAATTTACTTTAGTTGATAATTTAAAATAACATTCTATCCAGTTTTAATTCATATAAGTTTTGGAGCTGGTTTTCATTAAAATTTTCTTTTTTGATACATTATTTCTTTTAAATTCAGATTTGGGTAAAATAAGTAAATATTGAGGCTTGAATACTATTGAATACAAGTTGTATAACTTGTTTCATGATGAATGTAAAACCAAATTCTTGGAATTAAAAAAATCAATGGTATAGTGCAGAATTTAGGTATCTTTGGCTGTGGTACATCAGAGCACAACTGCCCCCCCCCCCATAAAATACTAACCAAAATATACTTTACAATCACATTTATGCTATATGCAATGACTGAATAGACACTACTGTATAATCAATGTAAATATATAAAAAATGAAATGCGTAAAAAAAAGGTACATGGTTAATGTATATATTCATAAAACTTTCACTAAGACACTTTAGAAACAATTACCCATCCCACTCTCAGACATGTGCCAAGCTACCATCACCAAAAGTATATATAACTCATATTCAATTGTTTTATAATGTCTAAAATACAAAGAATCATAAATATAACTCCCTTTTAAAGAACAGTACACAGTGTGTCCTACATTGAGTTATTACGCATTTCTAATATCAAAATTTGTATCTGTCCGCAGTAGTGAAAATTACAATTGCACAACTATTGTTGAAATGTTTGATGTCGTGCCCCTCCATCGAAAAAAATGTTATAACATTTCCTATCATTAGGCAGGTTTTTTTCAGATTATTTGGGAAAAATAACAAGAAGTCCAGTTAATGTAATAATAATGAATTAATCTATTTCTTCTACAATGTTTTCTACATGGTACATTCACTTTTACACAAGTTATAGGCCTAAGTTCACATATTTTTACTTTCAGCATAAACTATAATAATGATGTTACCGACATCTAACTGACAAATACAAAACTTACAAAAATTTCATGTTTATCTGTCAAGTCACTAAGTAGATGCACTGACTCCCACTAACACTGAACTGAAACACTCATTGAATACTCATTCATTTTTTCATACCCATTAATGGATTTATAATGTACCCTCACTTCCATATATTTCATGAATCTCCTTGATTATTACACCATAATGAACTTTCTAGATATTGCATCATTATCATTATTAGCAGCTCCTTCTAGCACACATCCAAATTACAATATTAAAAATACAGCTTACAACAGTATAATCAAGACTTCGATGTGTGATGTAGAGACATCCTCCTGGTGTGGAAAGGGTTAAGATGCATCTTACTTCTTCTTACAAATGCATCTTACAAATACTGCTCAGTTCAGTCTACAAAAACTGATTGTTTATCAAGCATGGATTTTTGATCCACAGGACTATCAACTTTTCCTCCTGAAGATCTCCTCCTTTACTGTCTTTTTGTAACCGATCATGGTTCAGCTAGGTAAGTGTTGCTCTCACCCTACTCTATCCAACTTTTAACCTAAATGTTTCTTAATCTTTCTTGTTGGCCAGTTTTTAAAATGGTCTGTATTGAATGATCAACCTGGTGACAGAAGGGCATTGGTCTTTGCTCTTATGCAAACAAGCAATTTATTCTAAACTGTTTGTTCATAACTAGCAAGATTTGAAAGCATGTTCCTTTCTGTGGAAACATTTTTTTTAAGTAAATGCATAATACTGGTCATGGTCTGACAATTCCCTCAAATAAAGGTTCACTGAAGTTTTTGTGCTCAATATGGGCATACACATCCTTTATAATAAGGTTTTCATGAAGTGTATGGATTCCACTTTTTCAACGCACCTATCTCTAAACTATTAATTCCTCCTCCATCTTTGTTTGTTATTCATGGGTTACTGTGTGGAGGTTATTGTTGAGTAATGGATTATTGAGAAATCAGGTGAAACAATATTCTAGCAATGTTATTCATCTTTCGCAAATTTGTACTAAGGTATACAAGACATGCTTATGATTGCTTTGCCCTGGTGATTTTTTTTCTTGCTTTGATCAGGAGTCGCCTACCTGATGGCAAAGATCAACATATGAGATGCATTGTTGCTGGTTGTCTTAAGAAGAATCCCATAACCAACTCAAGTCAGTACTGAAGCAACTGCTGTTATGAACTTGCTACTAACTTATTCTTCCAGTTAGATGAGTCAGTTGGTGGATCAAAGTTGTCAGTAGTTAAAACTGCTCTACATCCCAGTCACAGAAAAGCTACATAAACTTTTAAATTTTATTCTTTGGCAAACTACCAAAAATGTAAAGTTTCATATTTATTCATTCTGTATTCTTAGTAACTAAATTCAAATACATATAATGTAGAGGTAAATATCATAATTGATATTGAGAATTAAAATTTCTATATGTAGTGTTTCTCTTGGTTTATTGAGGAAATAAACTGTACCTACATATTGTTTTCACGTGTGTATGTGTTTTTACGAAAATTCAGATTTGGATTAAACAAGAAATAATTATTTTTTGATGTGTTGTTGCCAGAAACCTTTAGTGGCTGCTACAAAATAAAGATGATTATTAAAAACATACATTTAACGGTTAAACTAATCAAAATTGCCATACTTAGCTCTGATTGCTTTAAAAATATAATGCAAATTAGTGAATAGTACCCACCTTCACTGAAAGAACTATAACACCATTTAAATAGACAAACTGAGGTAATAAGAATTATAATTTCTATAAATTTTGCTATTGTTATACCTTCTACTAACATTTAACTAAATGGAAACCAGCTGAACTCAGTGTGTATTTAGCAGAAATAGGCTATGTTATAATAAATCTAAAAGTTCAGGCATCATTATGATTGCTATTCAAGTAGACGTTACTAATTATTTGGTAAGATTTATTCAACTTAAAATAATCTGAAATATACATATAATTGCAGTAACAGAAACAGAATCAATCAGATATAAATGCTTCTAATTTAAGTGATAAATGTAGCAATTAAGGTGTAAATGTCAGATTCATTGGACTCAAACGTCCAAGTGGCGTATTGTTTGCCTGAAACTGTAAATGAGGTCCTCTTGATACAGAACCATTGTCTTCCACCTAGACATAAAAAACACATATGAGAATGAAGAAATGAATAAAATGAAATGAACTAAAAATTAAGTTTAAAATAAGTACAAAATTTCCACAGAAGTTAGAGGTGTGTACTCATTTGTTAAAACAATTACAATAGGAAATAAAAACAATTCTAATTTTGTAAATAATTACTGGTAATAGAAGTTAAGTAATAAAAACAGATTACATTATTTCTAGTCTCCACACATACAACACAGAAGCTATATACTGTCCAAACATTGATGCTGTCTTTCAAATTCGATGACGAGGAACCCACTTTGAGACTAATAATGGGTACCTGATGATGACAAAACCTT
>NW_013666778.1:30516-42186 GCF_000517525.1 Limulus polyphemus
ATTACAATAGGAAATAAAAACAATTCTAATTTTGTAAATAATTACTGGTAATAGAAGTTAAGTAATAAAAACAGATTACATTATTTCTAGTCTCCACACATACAACACAGAAGCTATATACTGTCCAAACATTGATGCTGTCTATCTTCCATTGTGATCTAGTATCTTGGAGGGCATTCTATTACTCTAAATCTTAGTTATTTCAACATTCTAACATAATTACAATATAGTTAAATGCATTTTCTTAAGTAAAAGGTATTCATTTTAGTTTTAGCTTTTATAAGGTTTTAGCCAAATTTTAATTATAGCTTTTTTTGTGTGTTTCAGTCAAATTTATTAGAATTTTAGCAGAAATCATTATCATTGTATTAATTAAACTGGTTTTTGGCATAATCACAGTTTCTTGATGTATAAATGTAAATTTGGTTTAAAGTCTATTTTCATCCCAAGTACACAATTTCTAATGTAGTAATGATAATCTAAATTTACTATATTGTGGCTATGGTAATCTGGTAGTTTGTAGCTTATGATTAAAATAGTGTTATACCAAGTATTTTCTGTTTGTTCTGATAACAATTAGAACAATTTCTTTCTTGAGAAATTATATAAGAACGTATGCAGCTAAGATAGTACTGGGCAGAAATGCTGAAAAGGAGCTGTGTATATTACTTTCTGAAAAATGATTAATAATTAGACAGCTGATCAACTACAAATTATTTAATGAAGATAAATAATCAATTATTTGAATTCTTATTTCTATCTAGGACAGCACTATTCAGTGATTAAAAAAGAATGTTACATCCTTTGAATATAAGTTATTAACTATAAATTGAGGGTCAATGGTAAAGAAAAAATATCATTGTAAAACATAGGACTGATAACTGAAGACCACTAACTGATCATGGATATTTTTTACTAATGAAGCAAATGGAACAATATGAAATGCTGCCTGTTGTAATCTTAATCTATGAAATAATCAGCCACTATCGTCAACAAACTGATGAATTTGCTCAGAGAACAATGCTCTGGAAGTACACAAAAATGCATAAGCTAGTAGTGGAAACTATTTAAGTTACAGTCTGATTAATGAGGAAAAATATTTCCTCAAGACCCAAACCAAGGTAGATCCCATCTACCATTATGGCACAGATGTTAACTTGTAATAAGAAATAATAAAAAGTGAGATAGAGATAGTAATGTAAAAGATTAACATTATAAATTTTATGTAAATAATTCATTTGTAAAGTCTTTACTATTCACCCCTTAGAAGGTGTTAACTCAGTACACTGTTGGCAAGCTACTTCTGACCCAGCTGATGAATGCATGATAACTAATCAGAACAGAAATTAAATTTCACCTACAAAATTATGTCTATTTATTAATCTGATGAATATAATACGAGTCACAAGTAACTAAAAACTGAGAAGAACAGAAAAACCACTTACGAGTTACTTCCAGATGATTTGAACTTCTAACAGCAGCAGATGGTTTAGTGGAAATGAGATGTAAGAATGTCATTTTTAATAGTGATTCTGTTTCCAGTGGTACTAATAGCCCATTTATAATGAATGAATAATAGAAGTAACAAGTGTACAACAACATAAACTGAGTACCACTGATAGAACAGATAGTATATTCCTTCCACCATTAGAATATGTAAATCATGATGAATTTAAAACATTTTTCTTTCAATGATGGTGATGGTCTTGGGATCATCACTCATAAGTGAGAATGGTTTGCCATCAATTATAGTACAATTTAAGAAACAAAACAAGATTTATCACATGATGGACATGGTCTACAGACCAACTACAATACTGTCCAACTTAACCCTAAGATGACCAATTAAGAAGCATACCATCACAGAATTAACTAAGTTTCTCAGAGCCTGGTGCTATTAACTCTAGCATTACATCATCTGGAAACTTGTAAAGTACGTATTAAAATGAATGGAACAATAGACGGATTGTTAGGAATTTATGGCACAAAGCACCAGGGCTATCTGTGCCAAACAGTATTATTTGATTGGAAAAAATTTAACAAAAGGTAAAACATATAAGCTAGTATAAAATAAAATACATATCAAAAACGACCCGTTTTCTTTTGTTTTATGTGAAACAAGAGTAAGAAGTTAAATAAATTAAAAAGGCAATGGCCCATAAAAATCTGAAAACAAGATTAATCTGGACAGTGTCATTATTGCCAATGATACTGTCCAACATCAAAGTCAAACTCTGAGATAAAATATGGTTGGCAGTTTTAATGAAGGTATGAAAATAAAACATGGGAAATTATAACTTGAATGTCACAACATGGCCACCTGTAAATAAAATCTAATAGCCAGACAAAAGCAGTATGCTTTACATGGAAAACCTGTTTTGATGTTGCTAACTCCAAATCGAATGTCAACTGGTGTGAAGCCTTGCCTTGATGACAAGAGACAGAGAAGGCTGTGATATCAGCAAAGCAGACTGACTTTGCTGTGGTGTTAGTGAGCTCATTCCCACAAATACCAACATTCCTGGGAATCCAGAAAAACTGAATAGAGATGGATGGAAATGAAAAATGAGGCAGTCTTTTCTAAATCTCCATGAGAATTGGGTGAGAACTAACATTAAGCAATTCCACATCCTTTAAAGAGTTATGCAAGTCAATATAAATTATACAATTAGTGTGCTGTTTAGCTTCTATATGATCAAAGAAAGTGAAAAGGCATATAACTCGGCAGTGAACACATTCTGTAGAAGAAATCCTGCAAGCAGCCACAGTAAACCATGGCAGATCCCATAGAGTCACCTGATTTCATATCATATGTTAAAACAGGAATAGAGGAACAGTTTGAAGGTGTTGATATAAAAGAAGTTCATACTTGCAGTCAGGAATATCTGTCTTCCTCAGATGACCAAAAGAAAGGTCACAAATGCAGGTGTGTTAACAAGCTAAGGTGGAATGCAATATTATCCAATATCAGACCCACCTCAGTCAAATGTGCCTGAAGATGAAAGCCAAAAGTACAAATAGCAGACCATTATTTTGCAAAAAACATAGCCCAGTGAAGAATGATGCCACAATGCAGCTTGGGATGCTGGGATAAATATCAGAGCTCTGCAGCATATTACAAAATAAAGAGATGAAAGTGGCTGAGGTGAAGTGGAGATTCACAGAATTCAGTGTAAAAACTCAAAACCAGAGAAGTGCAGAAAACCCCAGTGCAGAGCTAATGCCCCTGATGATGTACAAGGTCCAACATCTTCAAAGCAGAGTCCTTGGCTGTACCTAAGACCAGAGACCCATAGTCCAGCTTAGATCTAATAAGGGCACAACAGATTTTCAGCACAGAACACCTATCCACATCCCAAGAGATGTAAGAGAGAATGTAGACAATGTTCAATGCCCTTGTACACTTTAATCTAAACTGCTTATTGTGTGGAATAAATGTCAACTTATGGTCAAGAAGAAGTCTCAAGAAACTTGTCTCAGCCATCATGGGAATCATAGTCATGGACCATGCTAGTTGTAAAATTGCATGAATACAGTTTTAGATGACGAGAATATGAAATAATTTGCTGTGGCTCACTCAGACAAATAAGTAAAGGCAGTCTAAACTTGCCACTCAATATATTTTATATTCAATGACTGATAGGAAATTTGAAAGTCACTAACACAGAGGCTGTTTTCAACTGCAGAAAGAAGTTGGTCAGTAATGGCATTGACCTTAAAGCTAAAAAGATACTACTTAACACATAGCCCTGAAGGAATCTCTTAAGTTTCTGTGTGAGGGATCATGATAATTTTGATCCCACTGACTCAGAAATATCTTTTGGCAAAAAATTACGAATAAACATGGGTAAATGGCTATGCAGCCCATAGGAATAAAGGTTTGTATGATGCCAAACCTCCACCTCTTAGCTATTGGGTTGCAAGATTGAATAATGATGGGAGGTGTACTTTCCATTCACCTTTCTAATCTTGTCTTAGACAACCTTGGAACTAGTTGTGGACGAAATACTGGAAGTGAATTTAATCCAAGGTTCCTTCTGGCTTAGATGTCTCACCCACTGGACTGAAAGGCAATGCATTTGTAAGAGTGTGATATCTACTATATTCCAGGCCAATTTCTGAGACTTCTGTGCTCATTGTCAGTTACCTCTTTCGCTATGAGGTTGGTTGAATCGTCTGAGCTCGTAACCATTTTGTACTCTTTATTATTTCTGTATTATATATTTTAATACCCTTTGTGTGTCTTCATAAGATTTATCAGACTTTTAGTAAACATTACAAGTCTTTTGTTCACAAAAAATCAGATTTTTTTAATGAAGTATTTTTACTAAAGATTTGTCTGTGAATATATACAGTATTTCTATATACTAGTCTGAGTGCAAAGTGATTTCCATGTTAAGATTTAAAATACTTTGTTCATCTTAAAAATACCAAATTTTATTTGCAAAATCTCTAAAACCTACTAAATAAATTTCAAATTCCCTTTCTCAGTAAAACTTTATATTTTATCTGTTATTTTCTCTACCCTAACTTTATACAGTGTTGGTCAATTTGACTGACCTCGGAAAAAAAAAAGTTACCCTTTTTTTTCTTTCTAGAATGACTTAAAATTGTAATATGAAACTACATTTGTTTATATCAAATAGCTTTAAACCCATAGAAGTATACATCTATTTATATTTTATTGTTTTATTGCCCTTTGAACCCTGTCTAACAACTGTTCATGCATTATAAGTTGTCAATCACTTGGTGAATGTGCAGCTCAAGTTATGCAATTGAATTACATTACACACGAGCTACTCATGAGTGTACCTTGTGAAAATTTGTTATTATATTGTTATTTATTTCACCTAGTCTAACCGTAACTAACATAAAAGTTTCTTATTTTCATACTTTAGTTACTTTTATAATAATAAATAAATAACATACATGATAAACAAGAAATAAAGTACTTACCAGGGTCTTCTTAACCCTACTTTTTTTATACTAATGGTGGTACTGCACTAAATAATTTTTTAATTAATTAAATATTGCACCAAAGAATACAGAGTAATAATGTGCAAAAAATAGACAATATCCCTTAACAATTAAAATTTTTCTGCCTTTCTAACTTTATAACAAGAACTGTTAAAACTTCATCTAAGCTCCTTAATGTTTTTCCCATGAGAATCAAGCAAAATTGATAATTTTCCTTACAGAAAACAACACAATATAACATGCCATTTGATAGATGAAAACCTTGGCTTCCTATTGGTTATAAGTAATATAGTATTAAACATCAGAGAGAACTACTGGCAATTTCTGAAAAAGAGGATTTGACAGGTGGGCATGGCAAGAGGGGTCTGGTGGTCTATTTCATGGCTCTGTAACCAAATAAGATTGAAGGCTATGAAAATTTTGCTTTGCCTGAGCAATGACAATATTATAATGAGTAATTTACATTAAATTTCCTACTTCTGAGAGGGGTGGTAAATGAATTAGAGAAGAAGGGATGCCTAAAGAAAAAATGTCACATTTCAAACACTAGGAAAATTCAGGATCTTTTTTAATATTGCCTTATAAAATTAAGAACTTAAAACTTATATACTATTAAAATATGGATTATTAACCACGTTTTTATGCTATATTTATCAGTATACCATAAAAAGGTAGTGTAATTATATTTTGAATGAAACTCACTAAACTCTCGTGGCATGTGCAAAAAAAGATTCCCTTGGAGAGAGGATTAAGTTGCACCATAGACAAAGATACCATGGCAAATATATTAACGTTTTACAGATTGTAATAGAAGCTGCCAGGGAAATATAATCAGTAACTGCTTCCACACAACCATTAATGAAGGGTAGGTAAATGACAACAGGATCACGTTTGTGAGAGAGTGATGAAGGAGGGCCAGCTCCACCATGGCATAAGAGTTAGATGGTATCAACCAAAGCTAATCTCTCTCAGAATGATGGGAAAATTATCACTGCTTTGAGGATCACTGTTTACTTTCCAAGAAAAAGCAAGGAAGACGAGAATGGGAAGAAACAGATAGATCAATGACATAAAAAAGATGACTTGGGGTATGAAAATAAATAGATGACTCAATGTTCAAGAGGGAAATGATGTGACTTGAGGGCATACTCTCCAAGATCGACCCCTATCATCAATATTATTACTATTTCAGAGGAAGGGGATTGTGTGCTTTAAAGTTTCTCAGGATAAAGAAGGGAAAGGGCAACTGCTCAGTAAGATAATTAAAGTTTGCCTGATGGAAATACTCTTCTGGTGACAGGTAAAGAAAACAAGATGTGCTGGTACAATTATGGAGTATGAATGCTGGCAATCAGCAGTGCAACACCTCCATGACCCCATCCATCACATTACCCGACTTTCTTGTACAAGGAAACCGCCAAATGGTGACAATATCGGCAGTTTTCAAGAATTTCTTCTATAAGGAAATACATACAGAATGGTAAAAATCAACCAAAGTCTTAATTTTATCTAAAGTAGAGGGTACACCTTGATAATTCCACTATATCAGTGGCCACTTTCACCTAAGATTTCGAGATGACTTAGGTTGGGAGCCTTTTGGTTTTGTGACCACTTTTATTTTATTTGAAGCAGGTCTATCAACTTCAATGGATCTTGCCCTCCTGAATCAACAAGGCAGGTCCCCATCAGATGAATGTTTCTAGTGAATAAGGGTGGAACTGAATAATGGTCCTGCACCTCAGGCCCATTGGAGTTGGACCAAATCATTCATTATTTCTAGTGATGGGACACAGAAATTGGTGTAGACATGGACTTGTCTATGTGTTTTTTCATGGGAAAAAGGTCCTTAACATGGGTAGAGAAAGACTGTGGGTGGGACAGAGAGATTTGTCTGCACACCCACTGTAGCAGTGGAACATAGTGCAGCAGTTTAGAAGAGAAGTTACCATCTTCAGTGCTTTTGGATAATAATTATTGTTGATAATTATGTGTTGTATCTATTTTTCTTTAATCCATTTCATACATGATTCAGAATATGAGGGGTGGAAATTGAGTAATTGAGGCAGTAAGGCACTTGTTGCTATCATGGTCTTTGCCTCCACAATATTTACAAGTTAGAGAACCACGGCAAGAGGTTTTGGTGTGTACAAACCACCCACAATATAAATACCCTGCCATAACAGTGACAGGTGAATGTGGTGTTGTAATGGTCATGATCAGAACCCTTAAAAATTCCATTCATTTGAATAGAGATATGCTTCACAGCTTATACTTCTTGACTGGATAGACCAAAGAGAAGGTTTGACTTGGGGATGTTAATCAGATCCTTCTTGATGACAACTCTTCTTGAGGAATTCATAGTATGGGAAGTAACCTCAATAAGACTTCAAAAGGAATTTACTATCATTTGGTTGTGAAGTTTCAACCAAATGGTTCACAGTTAGTAATTTCTTAACTTACTTTGGGGACTCAGCAAGTCCCTCTTAAGTTTTTTGGTACAGATATTTGAGAAAGATACTTTTCTGATAAAGAGTGTAAAATCAGAAAATGATATACAGGAAGTAAAGGCGAAGGCAACAACATTTTAACAAAATCTTTTATCTGTGGTTGCTTACTGATAATTACCATTTTTTTCTTTGTGTTTGTAATATCCATAAGAAAAAACAAAACAAATTCAGCACTCACTGATTTCCACCCACCATGAATTGCAACAAGCAGATGCACTATGCTATCAAACCATGACAGTGTAGCAACATCAGGGTTTTGTGGGCACTATACTCAAAAACCAACACTGGACATAAAATCCACAAAAACTGTTAAGGATGTCTGATACTGGTGCTTGGTTGACCCTAGCGACAATGGACAAGCAGACTAATCCTGGGGGATTATCTCAAGGAATTCAAGGCTAAAGTGGTGTGTTGTAGTGTACCATACACTCTTCAACTGTTGGGATCCTATCCTCCCCATCACAGGAAGCCATGTACAACAAACAAATGGGTGTATATTTGAATCCCAGAGAAGGTAAACTGTAAAGGCAGAACCTTTCCTGGGAAGTTCCCTCATACTAAAATTAAGCAACCATTCTAACTCTGCTGCATGAAAATGTTGGCTAACAAAGTTATTATCACAAAAGTAACATACAATCATCAATAATACTGGCTAATAAACTTATTATCACTTGAAGTAATGGTTAATAAGCCTACTAACAATTACAGTAATATTTAACAAGTCTACTATCAACTACAGTAAAAGTACACAGCCTACAATAACTTACAGCAATGGTTAACAAGCCAACAATCAGATGCAACAATATTTATTAAGCTTATATGTAGCAATGACTGATAAGCTTAGTATCACACACACACACACACACACACAAAACAAATGGTTATCAAGCCCAAATAACATCCACACTATAGGTTTTTCAACCTATTAGCATCTAGAGTTAATAGTGATCAAACCTATTGGCATCTTACAGTAAGTTATCAAACCTATTAGCATTTTACAGTATCAGTTATCAAACCTATTAACATTTTACAGTAACAGTTATCAAACCAACTAGCATCTAGAGTTAACAATGAGTAAACCCACTAGCATCTACAGTAATAGTTATCAAACCCACAAGCATCTAGAGTTAACAATGAGTAAACCCATTAGCATCTACAGTAATAGTTATCAAACCAACTACCATCTAGAGTTAACAATGAGTAAACCCACTAGCATCTACAGCAATAGTTATCAAACCTACTAGCATCTAGAGTTAACAATGAGTAAACCCACTAGCACCTACAGTAATAGTTATCAAACCCACTAGAATCTAGAGTTAACAATGAGTAAACCCACTAGCATCTACAGCAATAGTTATCAAACCTACTAGCATCTAGAGTTAACAATGAGTAAACCAACTAGCACCTACAGTAATAGTTATCAAACCCACTAGAATCTGGAGTTAACAATGAGTAAACCCACTAGCACCTACAGTAATAGTTATCAAACCCACTAGAATCTAGAGTTGAGTTATCATACTTACTAGCATTTAGAGCTAACAGCTATTAAAACTAATATCATCTACAGTTAAGAGTTATCACACCCACCAGCATCTACAGCAATAGTTATAAAACCAACTAGCATCCAAAGTTAACAGTTATGAGGCTTCCTAACATCTTTAGTAGGCCTCATAGTAATAGTTATCAAACCCATTAATATCTAGAGTATTAGTTATAAAACCTACTAGCATCTAGAGTTTACAGTTATGAAGCCTACTAACATCTTCAGTAATGTTTATCAAACTTACTGACAGTTAAAGTTAACAGTTGTTAAGCCTACTAGCATCTAGAATAAATGATGGAAGAGGTAGGGGGTTGTAAGGCCTAGGCACTTATCCTTGTATCTTTACCATATATTGTGGACACTTCTTTGCACTTATATAGATCAGGTTTAAAAAACAAAACAAGTATTGCCTGATTGAAAGAAAAATAATCATAATGAAAACTTAATAAGTTACACACAGTTATAGTCTGTAATGCTGAAAATTTAATGTAATCACATTTTAAACTGTGGCCAGTTTTTAAAACCATTTGAATAAGAACATGAGTATCACTAAACATCAGCAACATAATAGGTTTTAGTTTTTCAAGTTGTAGGGAAAAGTTCAGTTCAGATTCTCATTATCTAGAACTATAATCATGTTTAACAAGTACATAAGCAGATAATATCAAAACTGAACGTTTTAGTTACAGAACAATGACATAAAATTAAATGTCATCTAACCTCTTATAATAAGTGATACAAGTGTAGTGTTGAGTACTGGTAAAAAAAGTTATGATTCCAAGGAAGAAAAACAGTCACACACTAGATAGTGAAGAAAGTTAAACAGCCTGACACTAAAAGCCACATAGAAGTAGAAACAAACATACTTTGAAATGTAGCATAGGATAAAACAGGATTGGCATTATTATAACAACTCACTAGGTTGTTCTTACAGATTATGCTTCTTATGTCTCTTCCAGACGTTTTACAGGTTCTTTTCACATCATACTTGTATACATCTCATTGTACAGTATTAAAAAGTATTAAAAGTGCTAACACCTCATGTCTTTTCCAGCATTATTTAATACAAAATTATTTATGCTGTTAGGGATTAAATGTTTTGTCTCTATATAGAAATTCGTCAAAGTACAAGAAAAAAGTTTGCAACATGAATCACAATAAAAGTTTTTATATTTTTTCAAACTCAAGACTATGTTACCTGCATTGCTCCATTTTCTTGCATGCTTCTTAACTGAGCAATTTCCCTTAAAAGTGCTTTTGCTTCTTCTCTAGTCTACAAAAACGTAAAATTCACTAATATTTTACACTGTTTAAATGAATATTATTACATTCAGATTGTAATCACCAATTTGTGGTATTTTAACAAGAAATTTCTAGTTCCTATTTTAAGTAAGGTATATTTTCAATATATGTTACCCCAATAACATTCAACAAAAATATTTTTACACACAGTTATTTCTGCACTTTTAGTTGATTAGATGAAGATAATTACATCTAGATTGAAATTAATAATAATGTGAATATATTAGGATACGTTTAGGATACGTAAGTTTTACGTTATTTTCTAGGCCGGAATAAAACTGCATTTCTAACAAGTTGTATATGAAACAATTTGAGACAAAACCTAACTTACATTCATACATACACATGTATATAATATTCATGAGGTAATATGTAATTTGTAAACAGGTGTACAATTTTATTAGAATAATTTTTGGAATTCAATAAAAAATGAAAAAGCAAACAACAAGCTCAGAGAAACAAAGGTATATACTATCTTATAACAAAACTTTTTCTTATTACTTTGTCCATATGCAATTATCTAGTTACCTCACTATATTCTGTACATTTCTGGGCATTTTCATAAGCTTCTTCTAGCCGCCCATGTTTCTTGTAATAACCAGCAAGGAAACGGAAGGCACTGCTTTGCTCTTCTCTTTCTATTCCCTAAAATTACATAAAAATAACTATAGTAATTCCTAACACTGAATAAGGAAAACTTATATTACCTGTTTCAATAATAAATTATTAAAAATTATTATTTGCTGACTCATTATTGTTTATTGTTTCATTGTCACTCAATAAGTTGTCATAACTTCATCTTTGTGGATGATACTGATGTTTTCACCACAAATTCAAAAATATTTATAAGATGCAATAAAGAAGGAGCTTAGGGAATATTAGGAAATTGGTTTGATATAAATAACTCTTGTTAAACATAACAATTATATAATATTGAGTCACATCAAAAGAAAACACAAAGAAAAATGTATCAAGAAATAGATTAAACTACATTTTTGGGTGTACCAATATAAGATAGTTTACATTTCAAGAATGATTTAAACTGGGCAATAATCTACTTAACAGAAACAAACTACCTGATATTTAAAATGTATAATCTCAACTGTTCATTACTATTTAACTCTTTCAACCCAGGCTCGATCCCTGGGATCGACCTCGTAACCATTTTGTGCTTGTTATAGTTTCATGCTATAACTTTTAAATTAGAAAGCGAATGTTAATGAAATTTGGCAGTTTATCAGTAAAAATTACAATGTCTTCAAATGCAAAATATCTAATTTTTGTATTAAGTCTTAAGGTTTGTAAAGCAATGTTTCTCTTTTTTCTTTTTATATCTTGCCT
>NW_013666778.1:43186-50333 GCF_000517525.1 Limulus polyphemus
TAATTTTTTAGTATTAAATTAAAAATACTTTTATGAATCAGAAAATTTTCAAATTGCACATGCAAAATCTTTATAATATCCAGATAATTATCAAACGTTTACTAAGAAAAAAGTTTATATTTTATCTGTTATTTTCAGTAATTAATCTTTGTACTGGTTCGGTAGATTTGACCGATCTCGCAACTACCATAAAAAAATTAGGAAATAAATATAAATTATGCCTCTTTCAGTCTAGAATGAACACAAATTATGGAAACATAAATGTTTAGACTAAATAGCTTAAATCTCATAATATTATACAGTTATATATATTTATTATATTGACCTTTCAGCCATGCCTGGCTGACAATACAGAAGTTACAATGATGCGGATCCCGTGCACTCATGTTACCGTATCAAATAACATAAAACTGACCTTTGGTCTGTACAAAGTAACTTGTCTTGGCTGTATTTTGTAAAATACTATCACATTTCAATTATTATGCATTATATATGTATACAGATTATTGCTATTTTGAAATAAATTCTTAAACTTATTTTTCTTAAAACATAGAACAATAAATTAAGAAGTAAAGGAAACAATTATTTCTTCTAGTTATAACCGTTGTACTCGGGTTGCTAAGCCTTTAAAAATTTTGCACGTGGAAGATATGAAACAAAATAATGTTTTTTAGGTTTTATGTATATATATATATATACACTTAAATTATTAATGTAGTAATTTATGATTTTTTAGTCCATAGAATTCCACTATAATTTATAAAGCTTAGTAACTAAGATGTATTTTAGTCTAAAAAAATATGAAATTTCGAGCAGACTAAAGACACACCCTACCTCGTTGAAATATTGGTTCAAAAGAAAGAAATGGCACCAAGCCTATTAAAATGGTTGAGAATGCCACTAGAGGGACATTCTGAGCTTCTGATTGGTTATTCATGTAATATATAGAAGTAAGTGTATATAAGGGAGCATTTCCAAAAATGGAAAGAGTAGGGTGGGGTGCCACCATGTTTGATTTATTACATGAACAATATCTTAGCAAATTGAAAAGATAAGAGACTCTTATCTTATATTCTAGCTTGTCGATATCAGTAATTTGAGTTTCTAATTCATATGAAACTTAGACTTAGTATTTTGACTTCACAAACATCTAATTTGAACCAGTGCTGCATTCAACATACCATGTGATACACAAAAATTGATGTTTATCTGTGTTTTTTTAATATTTGCTTTTAAATCAAGAAATGTACAGTTCTAAAATTTGAATTATAATCCACAGTTTCATACCAAACTTATTGACATAAATTCATGAAATAGCAGTTCAATAAAATTTTGAATGCGAATCAACAAACGAGATGATGTGGCCTTTCACCTGTGACCCATCTCGAAAGGGTTAATGAAGTGTTGAATGTAAAAGTGGTGTCAAAAATTAATTACATTTGAAGCATATTATTTAATTTAGAGGATGGAACAGCTCAGATGGACCAGTAGGTCTCTTGTTGTCCCTAAACATTATGTTATATTAAAAAAAAGTCATTAAAGTAAGTGAAAAAAAGAAAATAAAGAAACTTACCTTTAATTATAAAAAGATATATATATATACATTGTCTGATTTTTAGTTAAGTGATAATTATGAATATACTTGTTCTCTATTTGAAACTGACAATACTAGAGAAATATATTGGTATATAAAGGATTGAGTAAACACTACTGCAAGAGTTTTTACAATTCAATTAACCATTTTGTTTTTTACACTATGCAATGTTGATAAAAAAGCAGCAGCATCAAAATAAATTGAGTAATTTGTTGGGTATATGTGCCAAACAGTTCTTTAAAACAACTATCGTAAAATTGAAAACAGATTGATGTATAAAATAAAAATTTAATACATAATGTTTTTTCCGGTAGAAAACTAAACAGAAGCAAAGAGGCCTAATGATTATGAAAAAACCTGAAACATGGATAATATGGAGAGTGCTATTGTTGCCAAGAACCTTGTCCAATGTAAAGGGACATCATATATTAAAACATTTCTAAAATTATGCCATCACTTGACACTACAGACACAGATGGAAGCAATATGTGGGCAATCTTGATTTGAGTATCACACTGCTTACACATTGGTGGGTAGCTCTTTTGGTGGAGAAACCGGTAAGAAAACTAAGGCCAATGCAGAGTCCTCTGATTACAGCACAAACTAGACAGTCAGTCAGTGATTGGTTTAAGTTTGAAAAACTTTTTATTAACCCCAAATTGCCTACAAACTGGCATGATGTTTTACTTTAATGAGAGGTTTGAAATTTATATAAGAAATAGCCAAAGGTATTATTTTGCTACTGATATCAGATTCGGCCATTATGTCAGTAAACATATTTTCTTTGATCAGATGTGGCCAGGAATCCAGAAAAACAATGACATGTGGGCTTGTCATTTCTAAATATAGAAGATAACAAAGAGAGAGAATAACTTTAAGTGATTCCAAGACCTGCAAAGAGATACGTGAGTTGATATAGATGCCATAACTAGTGTACTGCTTGCTTCTATATAGTCTAGAGAAAATGAGACTGATTACAACTAAGAAATGAACAATTAAACTACAAAGGGATCTTCTGAGCAACAATAAAGTTGCAATAAATCATGGTGGAGCACCTAGAGTCAACTGTAAAAAACTTTCTGAAAGGATGGTTTAAAAGGTATTCATTAAAGCGAAATTCTAATCAGAAGTATCTGATTTCTTCAGATGACTCCATGAAAGATCACAACAAATTTGCTTGTTTTGAATTTCGTGCAAAGCTACATAAGGGCTAGCTGTGCTAGCCATCCATAATTTAGCAGTGAAAGACTAAAGGAAAGGCAGCTAATCATCACCACCTACCACCAACTCTTGGGCTACTCATTTACCAACAATTAGTGGGATTGACCATCATATTATAACACCCCCATGGTTGAAAGGGCGAGCATGTTTGGTGGGATGGGGATTTCAACCAGCTACCCTCAGACTGCAAATCATGTGCCCTAACCAATTGGCCATACCGCGCCTGAAAGATCACAACAGGGATTGGTAATAAGCCATGGTGGGATGGGTTGATCATGAGATTCAATATTGTCATCCAACATTAGATCCATCTGTCAACTTTGCCCAGATGTAAAGATCAAAGTTAAGGACAGCATACCATCTGTCAAAAAAAAGCATAACCTCTTTCCACTGAGCTTATTTTCATTTTTTCATTTTTCTCTGGTCTATAAATTTCCTGGGATCAAAGGGTGCAGGTCTCCATCTGTTGGACAGGATTATAGCAAGTGAGAGTGAGACCAGATAATAGTATTACACATTAGGGCATGATGGAACTAATCCCCATCATTCACTGGTGCTGATAGAAACAAAGAAAGAGGTGAAAATAGCTTTAATCATGTAATGTCTGTGTTTGGGAAGGCCATTTAGTTTTCAAATGGTTGCAGAAAACCTGCAGGTAGAACTGATAATTATCTGCACCTTCACTGTATCAGTGGGACAGAATTCAGCCACACTATCAAGATAAGAGATATTGTTTTATCATAAGTACCTCTGTTTGTTCAACCCATATCAACATGATTTATAGTATGTGGGGTGGTACCCACTACAGATGACACAGTGTAGTTATAACTAATACTTGTTACTATCGTGCTCTTTGCCAATGTAACAAATACAAGTAAGAACCATGGTAAAATGTTATAGAGTATCAAAACCACTGTCAGTGAAAAAATTAGAGAGAATTAGGAATATAAAGCCACTCTTTACATTTCAAACAACCTGCCTTCATATCAGCATGTATGTGTGGAGAAGTAAATATCAACATGAGCACTCTATTTGGTTCAGATATTCCATTTTTTTAAAGTGGAGGTTTGCCCAACAGCTGATACTCCTTGGTTGGAAAGACCAACAAGAATCTTTGACTAAGAGATGTTACAGAGATCTCTTTCAACTATAACTTCTCTTGATGAGTTCCAAGAACTATGAGGGGTTACCTTCGAGGATATTCTCCCAATAGCCTTTGATTTCAAAAGGAGTTTATTGTCTTGTGGTCATGATGCCTCAATCAATAGGTCTCCAGATATTAATTTCTTTAACAACCTTGAAGAACCAGTAAGCCCACCTTAGCCCTTTTGTATGGAAAAAGGAGTCATCTTGCAAATAGATGTTTCCAATAAAGAAAGTAAATTGAGAAATAGAGCTCCAAATATTGAATGTGATGATTGTGTTTACTGTCTTCTGTGTGTGGTCATTTTACTGTTAATCTGTTCTTTTGTTTTCTTAAATTCATAAGGAAAAGATTTGGTGCCAACTAATTCTACCCATCATGGAGTTTTACAAGAGGATGTGCTGCAATACCAAAAAGCTCAACATAATGATTGTAGTTAGCAAACTCTAGAGATTCATAGGCACTAAACCCAAACAAAAGTATCAGATGTACTATCCAGACACCCATCCCAATACTGGCAGTAAGTTGACTCCAGCAAAAATTTATCAGTTAACTGACCCCAAGGGTGCCACCCAAGAACTTCCTGCCTACAGGAATTAAAGGGCAAAGTAGTGTGTTGCAAATACGAGGTTCTTCTCTTTCCCTTCGAGGCAAGCACATAGTGAATGTTTGGATCTCAGAGAAGGTAAATTGCACAGGCAGAACCTTCCCAGGAACATCCACATTAAGAGGGATTAATTTTGTAAAGTATTTTGGTGGCAATGTGTAGTAAATTAGCAGTATATAAGACAAAAAAATACAATACCTATTTAAGGCTTTATTGTATAATATTTAAAGGAAAACTACTATCAAATGGCCCAAAAGAACAAAACTATCATCAAGTTAGTTGTCATGGTTTGTAGTCTAAGTGACTAAGTAAGTCTACTTATTAATTAGTTACTAATATAAGTTTGTTTAATTTACTGGCTACATAATGTTAACTAATTTATATTCTACATTTTGGCTGCTAATTTGCTGTCATCTTCAAAAATGTCTGAAGAAGGACTATTTATGTGGTTGTCTGGGATGTGATCCTAGGTCTTCTTAAAAGAGGGCTAGCTTCCTCTGCTCAAGGAAAAAGTAGCAGTAAAATGACTCAATTGTGACTTGGAGGAGAGAGACTGTCTGCCTATCATTGTGAAAGGGACAATAATAAATGTTGAGGGAGTCAGACAGCATTCAGCAATGTTAGCAGAGACAGTTCAGTGCTGTGGTGATGGGCTATTTTACCTTGAGAATGCCTACAATCGAGTGGATATTGGCATTTTAACAACAAAGCTCTAGGAGTCTGATATCCTCATAAGATGGATATTTGGTATGCTGGACACTAAGCAATGTCAGTCAAAAGTTAGGAAACAGAGGTTTGAAGATTTTGTAATATCAGCTCTGATGTGATATGAGGGTCTGCAATGAGTCCTGGTCTCTTCAGCATATTCACAGATAATTTGGTAAACGTACTGGAAGTTCCTGAAGTGACACCATATATATATGTTGATGATATAATCGTTATAAGCATCTCGCACACATCAATAGGAGTGGTTGAGCATCTGTAAGTAGCCAATAAAATCCTATATCAGTGTACTATCAATAACAAATTATCCATCACACAAGAGCCTTTTGGATATTTAGCTACCAGATCTCATACAAACACTTCTCTCTTCATGGTGACATATGCAGAAAGAAGAGTTCAACACAGAAAATCTGCAATTTTTGTGGGTATTGTGGTAGACTAGCAAATGACAATGTCTGAACACATTGATCACCTTGGAGAGAAGTTATCATTTTCTTACACTGAAAAAAGATTTCTGATAGACGCTTATCACCTCTCACACAAATAGCTTTTCTAGATCTTCCACTGCCCTCTAATGCATTGAGAAGACATTTTGTCACTTGATACACTAGCCATTATGCCCCATCAATTTGAGCTGTTCAATTAGCATGCATAGAGCGTGTGACAACCTCTCCTAGAGCAGTTGGCTCCCTCTATATTACTTTATATGTACCTCACTTTCGAGATTAGACACAAGAAATATAAAAACATCAGAAGTAGGGAGGAGGGGTGAGAAGTGTGTGAGAAGGGATATCTATCTATCAGAAATCTATTTTTATTGTAAGAAAATGATAATTTCCCATATGATACATACCTCTACTCACCCAAATAGCTAGAATCCCACATTAAGTAGGTGGAGGGACTAGTGTTATGTAGAAGTAAGAGACCCCCCCCTAAGGAAAGTATCCATAGGAAATTGAACAGGTATGCTCTTTGCCATCGAAGTAGTGAAGTATTGAGAAAAGGGCAGCACTGAGGACCAGACTAGGAAAGGGTCTCAGAAAGAATGATACAGGTCTCTCCCCAACCCTAACTGTACATACGAGGTTCCACATCACGCTCTCGATATTATGACGGTATGTAATCACCAAACAGAGGATAGACATTGTATGTGACTAGAGCAAGCAGATTGTGAACAATATACAAAGCAACCCCAACCACGAGTAAACAGACTGTTATACTGCAAACAACCAGAATTACGACGAGGAAGTAAGCAAATGGTAAACTCTGGACAAACTTACAAATCAATTGTAGAAGTCAGGAAGTATACCACATAATTATGGGGTTGTGTCTGAGACTCAATTCAACCATAAGAACAGGGATACATCCCATACCCAGTATTATGAGCAGGAAAAGAACAAGTCCAACTCAACTGTAAGAGCAGGGAAGAAACCATGTGCACCTGGCATTACAAGTAGGATGTGGAATGGCTGCTCAACCATAGGAACAGGGCAATGTACATCCTGCAACCAGTATTATGAGGCAGACGAAGTCCCCTAGCTCAACCACAGGAGCAGGGAAATGAAACATCCTGCAACTGGAATTACTGAGAAGGGAGGCATCTACTGATCTCAACCACAGGAACAGGGTGCTATTCACCTGAACCTGGTATTACGAGGATGATCCAGAGGAGGCTGGTCCAGATCCCACCTGCATCTGTACCTCTGGGAATAAACTCCAATAGGTGGAAGAAAGAAGGGTTCCCAGCATTGCTCTCTTCTCAATGTAGTGTAGTGATATGTAATATTATGACCTTTTGTCTACTCTCACGTGGAATCTTCCACGATCCACCACGCCAGATGCTGTGTACTGTTATTTG
>NW_013666778.1:50403-58653 GCF_000517525.1 Limulus polyphemus
GCATGTCTCTCTTCTCAATGTAGTGTAGTGATATGTAATATTATGACCTTTGGTCTACACTCACGAGGAAGCTTCCACGATCCACCACCCCAGCAGCTAAGTACTGGGAAGTGGCAAGGATCCCCACACTCCACTCAAAGAAGAGAGGCATAAAAGGCAGCGGAGAGTCTGGAGGAATGTTACACCAGAGAAGATGCAATGGATGACCACGAAACTCTATATATTGAAAAGCATATCACTCCTGATTTATTCAATTGAAGGAATGGCAGGGATGGGCAGCAATCCCCTTCTGCTTTACTCATGATAGTCCATGAGTGACAGTCCACCAATATGTAACAAAATACGACATACAGAAAAACAGCTGACCAGGCATGAGGAGAAATAAGGGGGCAACTGATGTTGGGAAGTGAAGAAAAGGCTTAAGAGAACTCAAAACAGGGTAGGGGAAAACAAAAACTACTTCATATTGAAAAACCAACCCACGTTATCTACTTCCTCTAGGAGCAAACTGGAGTGTTCTGAAGACACCAAACAGGAAGGAGTCTTAATCCAGTCATTCTGAGAAATAAGAAACCAGTGACCAACACTTTTAGATGTCCAGCAAAGATCATGATCACTCACTAAAACACATAAAGGAATCAAGGCAAGTCTATACAGAAGAGCCTGGAACATCAAGAATATTGAGTCCAGGAAAATAGCATTAAGTTAAAGACAATTAAGATTGGCAGCAAAATGTGGAGGGAAAGTTCAGGACAGGTCAACAAACCCAAAATCATGAAATGGATATATATATAAGCAGAGACCAACACTGATCATAGCAATGAATGGTTCAGTGAGGACAGACATCACTATATGGGCAAGAGCCATATTGAGAAATGGACATCTAGTGTATGAATGGTGAGCAGCAAAAATTGGGCAATCCAGTGCATTCAGAGCAGAATACGTGGTACTCCAAGCCTCATTGCAAGATTGAAAACAGCTTTTGTCTCAAGAACACAGGTAAAACCCGTGACAGATTTGAAGGCTCATCTGATAATGACATATATTCCAGGAACCCAAGGCATGTTGTTCAACAAGAGAGTGGACTACCTAACTGGTAAGATTTCCATAAGGTGTTGTCATTGAAATTACATGTAAACTGAAAGAACAGGAAAAGATGGAACAGAGGACACATTAGTCAACTGTGGGAAAGAGGGTGGAAGTGGATTGAGTGTGGAACTATGTGGAAAGGACAGATGCTACTTAAATCAAACTGAATTGGACATTATTACTATAAGAACCTTAACGAGATTAATGGAAAGAGGACAGTTTGTGTCACTGCTGTTGTCAAATCTTCAAGCATATAATTGTACAAAAAGTAATATTATTAAAATCATGTAACTTACATTGGATACATGGAGAATAAAAAGATAACAATAACATAAAGGTAAAGGTGGCTGGGGTTTGGAATCAAGAATAGTGCTACTCTACCTGGACTGCAGAGTGATAATCATGCTGTGCCAAGACTCCACAACTGGAGAGAAGAGAGCCTGTGCTTTAGCCAGTGATAAACTCATCCAGTTTAAGGAAAAAAAAAAAAAATATGTCCACGAAGGTAGTGGCAGATTAGTAGCCAAAACATAAAGTAAAACTATCTAGTAATTAAAAACATATTACTAACCATTTAATAATTAGACTTACATGATTGTATAAAATACTAACCATGCCAAAGATTGATATTGGGTTCCTACAACTCTACTGTAAGTTCTATCAGTGGGTTGTTTCTTTGTTACCTACTTGCATCACAAAACTCATATTTATTTTGATTCTTTGGCAAACAATATGGAAGAACAACCTATTAAATAAAAGGAATAATTTCGTTCCTCCTTAACATTTTATGGTAAGATTTGACCAGAAAAACTTTCAGAACCCATGAAAATGAACTCTGAAATTGAAATATACATTAACTAATTATTAGTTTTATAAAAAAAATAGAAGCACTGATTTACAATAAGTAAGAATACATCCTATTTAATCTTACTTTTTTTATGTTAATTAGATCTCACAGAATACATAAATATCTAACATTAAATTGAAAAAAATAAAGGAAATGAAACACACCCTTCTAATCTCCACATCTCTTACATAATCACTATATGCTGCTGCAGCCTGTTCTTCTTCCCCAAGTTTATCATATAACCTATAGTTAATGAAAAAGATATTTATCTCTGTGTAATAATGCTCATAAAAAGTTGCATATGAATAATGTAGATTCTACCAACTCAACACTTACACAAACTTACTTTTAAGTTATTAAGTACCCTACAAACATAACTATTTTGTATTAAAAGCCTAGAAAACATTATAATGTTTAGTATATACTTTCAAGTTCAAATAGAATTAGCACAATGGCAAAGTTGTTAAGAGCATTTCAAAATACAATGAATTAAAAATCAATAAGATTAGTGATTCATTCATCCAGCTTAAAGTTGTTAATAGCCACTTGTATTTTCATACTGAATTAAAAGCTATAAAATTATATTGGAACTAACTTTTAAAAATTCTAATTAGCAAATGCATTTATAAGTTCAGAATATTGAAAACTTTTATGCACTAGAAGCATAAAGTGGTTCTGAGTGGATTTACCAACACCTAATTACCATATTACTTAATAACTACCAAAAAGATTTTCAAAACTAAATTCATACTTAAACTTACTTTACATTATTAGTATTATTCATGCTTTAATTTCCCTATAATGGTATTATTTCCTATGCATCACCTTATAATTTTCTCTATTTCCTACCACCTTTTGCCATTATTTTATTTTTAATTTTATCTTTATGAAAATTGGTTAACATTTCTTATAACTATTATCATACTTTTATGTACTGTACACACCTCTTTGGCACAAGCTAAACCTGACACCAACTACTCTAAGTTACGATTGGCTAGTTCTCAAGGTTTACATGACATCTGTACCTATATATTTCATTACAATCATTAAACACAACCCTTTATTGCAGAACTGCAGAAGAATAGTGAACTATTCAAAATTGCTCAACTTTTGGGTTTCATTTGAAAACCATAACAACTTTTGTATGTGATTCTGTGTGCTAACTTCTTAATCAGAATATCAATAATCTGTTAAGGAATGACTTCTGGAATAATAACCATACATGTGAGTTGATAAATATCAGTGAACATTGCAATTTCTTAAAGAGTACAACAAATAACTTTTGTAAGTAAATAAAGAAATCTGTTTAATTAATTTTTAAAACAGTTTAAGACTGAATAAATCATAGTGAATTTTGAGTATTTATGGACTGTGTCTGCCCAAAGTGTAGGACTACATGATCTTTTAGTTTCTATTCTGAGGAAATTATCAGGAAACTAGGGAAAAAATAGTACAATTTCATCGACAATCATGTGAAACTCTCGAAACAGAAACTAATACATCATCCACTACAAGGCTCTAGACAGACAAAGTCCATAAATACTTAAATTCAGTACATTTTCTGTAAATAAACAAATGCTACAGCAACTAACTCCAGTACTTCAGTTTATAATAAACAACAATAAATCTGTCAGTAAGATAATATCTACAATAACACATTTGTTTCATTAGAAACTATTAAAAGTTCCAGAACCCAGTGAGGCCAGATCTTACTGAATGGGTAGGAGCTGTGTGGAGACATGGACATAAAGTGCATGAATGTTCAGCAGTCAAAACAGGGCAATCCAGTTCATTCAGAGCAGAATATGTGGCATTTCTTTGGTTGACTAGTAACAGTGAAAGTCATGACACACACTGAATTGGGCATTAATACTAGAAGAACCTTGAGGAGATTAATGGAAGGAGAACAGTCTGTGCCACTGCTGTTGTCAAAATCTTCAAGCAGGTAATAGTATTAAAATCATGATATTTACATTGAATACCTGGAGTTAAATAAAAAGATACACAATAACTAACAATAACGTAAAAGGTAAAAGTGGTTGTGGTGTGGAATTTAACATTTTCCTACACTGAAAATGTATTTCTGTAAGATACTTACCTCTGCACTATATATGTGTAATTTTTGCTTGCCATTAGCCTTGAGGCTCCCACCTAACATCATGTGTTTACACATGGTATAGCTGCACTATAGCATAAAAATGACCATGTGATAACACTCCATCAATAGGAGTACGACACACTCTCCTAGCACAGCTGACTCCCTCTACACTATAGAGTACAATCATTATTTTGAGATTAGGCAAAAAGAGATGCACTGGAAGTGGGGAGGATGGGTGGGAAGTGTGAGAAGAGGTATCTATTGGAAATACATTTTTAGTGTAGGAAAATGTCAACTTCCGATACAATACCTTACCTCAGCTTACATAACAGCTAGAATCCCACACTGAAAAGGTAGAGGGACTGGTGTACTAGTTATCTAGATGAGCACTCATTAGAAGGTGCTAGAAGAGAACCCATAGAGTGAGATACCATAACGTATAAGGTTCAAGATGTTAGAAAAAACATGTAGGTTCAAGAAGTCTTCATAGAAACGAGCACTTTCGAAAGGTGAACCTGTCTTCTTCAGTTTATAGGGTTTTTATTCATTTCTATCATAATGTATAAGGTCTCACTCACAAGAGACTGCACCCCATTTGCACCAGGTATACTCTTTGCCTGTTGGGCAGAAAAGATGCCATTCTAATCAGTAATAGAATGTGCTAGATGGTGTAGAGTGGTTAAGGTGCATAAGACCATAATTGGTAGGTAAACTCCAGTCCAAAACCAGGCAGTATCAGGTATTTGTCTTTCAGTTTGCAGTAGAAGGAGGTCCCCAACCATATTCACCTCAAGCTCAGGAAGCAGAAAGGAAAAGCAATTTCCATTCCAACAATCCAGGCCACCCAGGAACCCAATATCTAGGCAACAGTAGGAAGGGGAATGCAAATGTGGTGGGTAAACTCCAAAATCAGGTGGCATCAGGAATTTTTCGTCCAGTCTGCAGAAGGACCTATGTTGGCTGGTCCTATACCAATCCAATACCAGACTGCTTGGGAACTGACATCCAAGCAGCAGTAGGATTGGGGAAAGTCAGCCAGAAGAGTGACTTGCATGTGGTGGATTCATCCATTCCAAAACCAGGCGATATCAAGAAATTGTCTTCCAGTCTGCAGTACAAGGAGAGTACTCACCAGCTACACTACCCACTAGCCAGTAAGGAGTTATCAAGAGGACTTAACATGGAGTGTCCAGAATGAGGAAAAACACAAGGGAGAAAAAAGTTGGACCAGTCCTGCTGGAATGTGTCTCCAGCTAAAGCTGAGGGAAGAAGAAGAAGAACAAGAGAACAGAAAAGGGGGAAGTAGGATATCGAGAAGAGTGGCAAAAAACACTAAGAAGAAGAGTGTTCAGATGAGAGCACAGTAACTTGAACACCAGAAGGACAATCTGTAGGTAGTATCTTGGCAGGCCTCAAGAGATGATCCACAACAAGATACAAGGCACCTGGATGAGAACAAGCTATCAGATGTAGTCATATAGAATGGGATAAAAAAGGAGGTTGATAGTGAGGCAACAGGAAGAGCAAGTTGAACTGTCTCCTTGGCAGTTGATAAAGGAGACAACTACAGAGTTGAATGTATGTGTCATCAAGAGACATCTATGAAACATCCTAAAAAAATCCAAAATCTGATGTACCACCAGAAGTTCTAAGATATCGACTTGAAGGGATGATATGTTGTGGTACCAACAACCTGAATTCATGTGAGAATCGAGACATGTCCTCATCTCATCAAGGTGGCATCTGGAAACAGGAGACCTGGACAAGAGGAAGAGGAACACCCAGTTGAAGCCTTTGAGTAAAGAAAGAGGAAGAAGAATGGTTGAGGACAAGGGATCCTAAGCAAGGATCCAGAGAATGTGCTGTCCATTGTAGACATTGCAAATCTGCACAACTCAAAGGGATAATGGATTCCATGGAAGTTCAACTCCCCAAAAGAGAGAGAGCCTCCCACACAGTAAGGGAAGGAGAAGATATAGCATGGGAAACCAATCATTCTATGTCCCTCAAAAGAAAAGTAGAAGGCTGGGCCCTGCAGGTATACAAAAGACAAAACACCCAAATGAATGAGAAATGAAATGGGTGTGAGATGTGATTCCTCTAAGATGAACCAACCAACCCAGACTCACTGCTTCCTAAAGGAAAAGATGGTGGCTGTAGAGTGCTTGTTGGGAAAGATTCAAACGAGAAAAGAAGCACCTATGATGTCCACCTCCATCATCCCAAGACCTGGGGGAAAGACCACTGTAGTGTGAGAAATTCCCCATGAGAAAGCAAGGGAAAATGAGAAATGACTGAGACCTGAAATGTTTAAGACTCAACATCTATTTACAAATTCCCTGGGAAACATGAAAAGACAGGAAGAAAACCTAGAAAAGGATGTGAAACTTATCCAATATGGATTGTAGACATCAGAACCAATATTGCCAATGACCAATGTTGGCAAGAAACAAGATCCCTTGGAGGGTGTAAAATAATGGGAACAATAGAAATTGGAGAGGAAAAAACAAAGGTTAAGGATCTCTGATAGGAATCCCAGTACTCAATAATAGGTTGCAAATGGAAGACAAAGGCCCTACTGACCCTGAGCCTATAGGACAGTCACTGCCAAGACTGATAATGCTAAAGTCTACAAGCAGTGAAAGGTCAGATGTGAAGAGGAATGGGAAGTGGTGACAGAGAGGGAAAAGGAGGCAGGAGACAGAGATATACAGAAAGGAGCAAAGGAGAGATGGTAAACTGGTGAGGATAAGGCATAACATTGAGATATGACACCAGAGATACAAGCATACCAGTAAAATCATACAGGTAGATGAAAGGAGCCAAAAGAAGGAATACGAGATATAAGAGAAGTAAAAGCAATTGAATAATAAGGGTATCATGCCACAACCAACTCTAGCTAAAGATAAACCAAATAAAATGTGAAAATGCTGAGGAAGATAAAAACACCACTATAGAAAAGATAAGTATATGAAAATCCATTGAAAACCCCACAGGGGAATGGTGGATTACTATGGAAAGAAGGTTAAAGAAGGATAAATAAAAGTAAAGGGTAGTGTGTGTAAGATGATGGTAGGAAAACCTAAGTCTAAGAAAGATGCACAAAAGACAGAGGATTTGACCCTCAAATCAGAAGAAAAGACCCCAAAGCTTAGAAGTCAAAGAAAAGTAATACAGCACAATGCCATACCAAGGCATATAAGGTAACAAAGGAATAAGAATGAGGCATGTAAGCTCTAAAGCAGTAGCAAAAATAACTGAATGTGTAAAAACATACCTGAGATACCTAGTCATGAAATCACAAAAATGGCTGAGGTAGAATCAAAGTAATAAGTATAAGATGAGACAAAGATAGATGGGAAAAACTGGCAAAATGACTTTCATAATGAATGAGAGACATAGGCAGCAGTATGTCAATACCAAAGAAGGTTCAGGCCAAATGAAAAGCTCTACCACCCACTGCACAAAAGGCTAGCACAAACAAAGTCATATTGTTTCACACCAAAGGGGAAGTTATTGACACTTGGGAAACAATGTCTTTGTAAATACTTCAACTGAAAAACATCTAAATATGAAAAGTTTCTAATAAAAAAAAAGAGGAAGTCAGCAGTACTAGGAGAGTGTGTTGCACTCCTATTGGAACTACAATGCAGCTATACCATGCGATGTTAAGTGGGAGCCTCAAGGCTAGTGGTATTAGTTATTATGCAAACAGAAGCAAGGTATCATATCGGAATTAGAATAGTGCTACTCTACCTGGACTGAAATATGTCATTAGTTTGGGAAGTATATACTGTTTGGTTGTTAAACGAAAGACATACCTAAATTATCCAAAATTCATATTTCTTTAATTAAAACTAGTATTTTGCATAAAAGGTTCTCAATAATGAAAAAAAAAAATTCAAATAATTTTGATATTACAGAGAAGTAACTGATTCTTATACTTTCTTAGCTTGAAAATGTGTATACAAGTTCTGGAACTGTAATTCTTGTTCATAAAAATGTGATCTTACACCACTTTTCTTAGCAAATTTGATAAACCAAAACTATTTATAAGTAAACTACAGAGATTAAAAAAATCTCAAAATAAACTAAGTGTAGAGAATACTGTTACAACAGCAGAAGTATATAAGCCTGGCAGATAAAGCCTGCGGGATGATTGATTGAAGAGATATAGATAGATACTGAAATGATTGATAATTGAGTCAAGCAAACA